>NC_073692.1:416446901-416535780 GCF_029784155.1 Uranotaenia lowii
TTCATTTTTGTCATTTTTGTCATTTTTGTCATTTTTGTCATTTTTGTCATTTTTGTCATTTTTGTCATTTTTGTCATTTTTGTCATTTTTGTCATTTTTGTCATTTTTGTCATTTTTGTCATTTTTGTCATTTTTGTCATTTTTGTCATTTTTGTCATTTTTGTCATTTTTGTCATTTTTGTCATTTTTGTCATTTTTTTCATTTTTGTCATTTTTGTCATTTTTGTCATTTTTGTCATTTTTGTCATTTTTGTCATTTTTGTCATTTTTGTCATTTTTGTCATTTTTGTCATTTTTGTCATTTTTGTCATTTTTGTCATTTTTGTCATTTTTGTCATTTTTGTCATTTTTGTCATTTTTGTCATTTTTGTCATTTTTGTCATTTTTGTCATTTTTGTCATTTTTGTCATTTTTGTCATTTTTGTCATTTTTGTCATTTTTGTCATTTTTGTCATTTTTGTCATTTTTGTCATTTTTGTCATTTTTGTCATTTTTGTCATTTTTGTCATTTTTGTCATTTTTGTCATTTTTGTCATTTTTGTCATTTTTGTCATTTTTGTCATTTTTGTCATTTTTGTCATTTTTGTCATTTTTGTCATTTTTGTCATTTTTGTCATTTTTGTCATTTTTGTCATTTTTGTCATTTTTGTCTTTTTTGACATTTTTGTCATTTTTGTCATTTTTGTCATTTTTGTCTTTTTTGACATTTTTGTCATTTTTGTCATATTTGTCATTTTTGTCATATTTGTCATTTTTATCATTTTCTTATTTTATTTTATTCTTATTACATTTGCTTCGATAGTAAATAGTTTTAAAAATGACAAAATTGACACAAGCGAAAACAATGTTGAAAAGAGAAGAAAAAACAAAATTAAAGAATATCACAAAATTGACGGAAATAACAAGATTACAAAAGTTGATAAAGTTGACAGATTTTGCAAAATTGACATAATTGACAAATTTGACAAGGTTTAGAAGATTGATCATATTGACAGAACCGACAAATTTGATAAAATGGTGAAAAGTCACAAAATTTATCCAGTTGCCAAAATTAAGATAACTCACAAAACGAATGAAATGTCAAATTGACAAAATTAACTGAATTTATTACAAAGCATTGGCAGAATTGACCAGATTCAATTTTAAATTAAAAAAAAAATGTCAAAGCTGATCAAATAGAAGAAAAAAAAAACAAAAATTACAAAGAAAAAACAAATTGTCACAATTTTTTAAACTACTGTTCAATTGTTAAAATTGTCAAACTTCAAAAAAATATTTTTAAAATTGCTAAAAATATGCATTTCCAAAATTCTCATTCTCAAAAGTAACAAAGTTTTCAAAATGTCAAGATTCTCAAAACTTCGTTTTCCTCAAAAAACTCAAAAGTTTGTCAAAATTTCCAAATAGTTATAAATGTTACAATTGTCAAAACTGTAAAAAAAAATCAAATTGATGAAATTGTCAAAATTTCAAGAAATATTAAACCTGCCAAAATTGCCACCTTCTGGAGATTTGGCTCCTGTTTAATTTGATTGAACCTTTTAACTCATTCGGTCTCCTCGAAAGTTAATGTTACTTCCACGTGTTTGCACAGACCACGTGCGGCGGGTGGGTGGCTGGGTAGCAAAAGGTTGACCAAACCACATAAACGAACAAACAACTCAACGAGGTCAAACAAACGTCAACCAGATCGAATGCATTTAAATCGAACGATTGCGGGTCAGGTGCAGGTGAAAAAATTGACTCCGGAAATTGCAAAATTCAACCAGGGATTCCGGCCTTCCGGTCGACCGTATCACCGAATCACTATCAGATTCCATAATTCATTAAGGGGACAGATTGAACTTCATTCTGAGCTTTTCGTTATGTTAAGCCAACGAAGGTCAGTACTACGAAAAGTTTTGTTTCGCAAAAATTGTATTTAGGGCAATTTCCCGATTTTCCACGATTCTAGAACTTTTCAAAGTATCACTCCAAATTAGCAGAAGAAAATGGAAAGTAGTTCAAACAAAGCGTCGCATCTCACGTAAGCTAGTCTCCAGCATCATTGCGATCAGGTCAGTTACAAAGGCAAGAGAAGGAAAAAAACCCATCCAGAACCCCTTCCGCTCCAGGGGGCAATCGCAAAAAAACGAACTGTATAGAGGAGAACGCACAACAAAAAAACGCGCGTAGTTGAACCGAAAGATGAAACAGGCATAATTAATTTATGTTGGTAATTTCGCTGATGGGTATGAAATGTATACAATTTAATTCAACCCTTTTTTGTGAATGGAATAAAGCGCAACAGCATCATCGCTCACCATCAGCTTTGGCGTCATCATCGTCGTCGTGTTGGCCCGATTTTATTTAGAGAGTTTTCGCCCTTATAAAACACTTTCGGCGGACAGGTTCAGCCAGGTCAGTCAGTGGGGGATTTCTAGAACCGTCCGGGGGTTGCTTCCTTTTGGCTTTGGCACAGCTTAAGTGACGCTACATGACGGAGGTGAAGCCTGTTACTGTTCTTGTTCCGGAGTCGACAAATGATAAGCTCTTCTCCTTAAGAAGCCATTATGCAAAAAATGTTAACCTACCTACTAGAATTCCTTGGCGTTCTGAATTCAAATCTTTCGTCAGATTTCGTCAATCACCTCGACTTATAACTTAGAGGTTAGCGTAGGGTTGCCATCCGTCCCGCAAAAGCGGGACATGTCCCGCTTTTTTGTTGAATGTCCCGCTGTCCCGCTTTTTCATCAAAATGTCCCGCTTTTTTTTCTTGGAAAACTTTTACAAAGTTAACTGACTAACACTCGAAAAAATCAAACTTTAGTCTCAATTTGAATTCAGTGCTGAACAGAAATCTTCCAAACAAGTTTTTCTCAAAATAAGCAGAATATTTCATAATTTATATAAGACAATACTGAATAAAGTTCTTAGCATTACAGTAAGGTTCTGGTACAGTTAAGTGTTGAGCACTTTCAACCAATGTATGAAAAAAAATTGTTTGAGTTGCTTCCAAGTAATTCTATAGATTAAAAAATTATAGAAATTATTTTTTTATCCTAATTAATTTGCCTTATATTATGCACCGCCTTTTTCGCCTCAATTGTCCAAAGTATATAAAGATAAAAGTTTTATTGAGTTTTTAAATTTTCTTAACAAATTACCAAACAAACCAATCCGCCGTTACATGTACGACTTGAAACCGTGTGAATAGAAGGCATGTAAGAAAAACTGAGCAAAATCAATCTACATTAAAAAAAACCTTAAAGTTCACTCTATAAACAACTTTGGCTGATGGTAAACGTAAAAGTTTGGCTACAGAATTAGGCTTATTTCAGATGTTCTTAAATGTCCCGCTTTTTTCTGCTGTGTCCCGCTTTTTTTTCGTGAAATGTCCCGCTTTTTTCTGAAAGTATCTGGCAAGCCTAGGTTAGCGTAAATCTTTAAGCCCCTGTTGCAACTCGATGACCTTCCATGCCACCAGTTCGACGACCTCCACCGGGATCTGGAACGACGATCTCCAGTGGCTTCCTGTCCATGGCTCTGGTCTTGATGCTCTTCCTGCGTCTCGAAGCCTCCCTTTCTCCTCGATGTCTTGTTCTGAATCCTGACGCTTCTGGTGGACCAGCTCAACGACCTTCATTTTGCGTTCCGGTCCGACGACCTTCCATGGCACCGGCTTGGCGACTTTCCGTGGTACTTACTTTACTTACTTAATGATCCCGCGCCGATCCTCCGGTGCATAGGGCCGTGGTAAAAGACCTCCACTGTTGATGATCCGGGGCCAGCGTCTTCACCTGGTCCCAGTCAAGATTCTCGTCGACAGTTCGGATTTCAGCGGCTAGGCTTCGCCGCCACGAGTTTCTGGGCCTGCCTCTTCTTCGATGACCTTCTGGATTCCAATCTAGCGCCTCTCTGCAAATCTCGTTTTCATCTTTTCGCAGCGTGTGCCCAATCCATCTCCACTTACGTTCCCGAATCTCGATTTCTAGCGCCCTTTGATGACACCGGCGATGTAGTTCCTCATTCGAGATCCAGTTGCCAGGCCACCAAGCGCGGATGATATTGCGCAGGCAGCGGTTTACAAATACTTGCAGTTTTCACGTCGTCACCGCATATATGCACCAAGTTTCGCACCCGTACAGCAATACGGATTTGACGTTTGAGTTGAAGATTCGGATTTTTGTTCGTAGAGAGATCTGGCGTGACCGCCAGATGTTTCGGAGACTCGCAAACGCAAATCGGGCCTTTCTGATCCGGGTTTCGATGTCCTTCCTGGTACCACCATCAGGCGTTATCTGGCTACCAAGATACTGGAAGCACTCCACTTTCTCAACTTGTTGCCCAGCTACCATGAAACTGGAGGGATTTCCTGTGTTGATCCCCATCGACTTGGTCTTTCCGACATTGACTTTGAGACCTGCTGCCTTGGAACTTTCGGTGAGGTCGTCGAGTTTGCTCTGCGTATCTGGTTGTGTTTGGGCGAGCAAAACAATATCGTCAGCCAGGTCAAGGTCGTTCAGTTGCTCCATTGTTGAAGGATTCCACGGCAATCCCCGGTTCGGTGCACAGTCAATCGATCCAATCAGAATCTCATCCATTACGATTAGAAAAAGTAGCGGTGATAGAATACATCCTTGTCTCACTCCAGCAGTTACCGGGATTGGTTCGGACAAGACACCGTCGTGCAAGACCTTGCACGAAAATGCCGTCGTACTGTGTGGACTAGTTTCTCTGGGACCCCTCGTCGCCTTAGAGTCGCCCAGATGTTTTCATGGTTAAGTCGGTCGAATGCTTTTTCGAAATCAACGAACACCAGCAGAAGAGAGTCCTGGAATTCGTTGATTTGTTCCAGTATGATTCGTAGCGTTGTGATGTGGTCCACACATGATCTTCGAGATCGGAATCCAGCTTGTTGCCGTCGGAGTGTAGCGTCTATTTTCTCCTGGATCCTGTTCAGAATCACTTTGCATAGTACTTTGAGGGTTGTACAGATCAACGTTATGCCTCGCCAGTTACCGCACTCTGTCAGGTCTCCTTTCTTCGGGACCTTTACGAGGATACCCTGCATCCAGTCGGCCGGGAATGTTGCAGTATCCCAGATGTCAGCGAAAAGACGGTGCAACATTTGTGCTGACAGGGCAGGGTCGGCTTTCAGCATTTCAGCAGGGATGCAATCGATCCCAGGTGCTTTGTTGGATTTCATGTTTTTGATTGCCGCTTCTATTTCAGCCAACGAGGGCGCTTCCGAGTTGACGCCATTTATGCGACTTACTATTGGCGCTTCAAGCTGCGGGTTCTGTTGACCATCGCTATTCGTGACTCGGAAGAGTTGTTCGAAGTGCTCAGTCCATCGTTTGAGCTGATCTGTTCGATCGGTCAATAACTGACCTGCTCGGTCTTTCAGCGGCATTCTTGCATTAGTCCTTGCACCACTGAGGCGGCGAGAAATGTCATAAAGTAATCGGATATCTCCATTGGCGGCGGCTCTTTCTCCCTCTTCGGCTAGGGAGTTTGTCCAGGCTCTCTTGTCTCGTCTACAAGCTCGTTTAACTGCCTTTTCCAGCTCCGCATATCGTAAGCGGGCGGCTGCTTTGGCTGACCCGGTACATGCCTGCTCAATTCCGACTTTCGCCTTTCTCCGATCATCGACCATCCTCCAAGTTTCATCCGACATCCATTCACTTCTTCTTCCACAAACTTTACCGAGAGTACCATGGCTCGTCGTGATAAAGGCATTCTTGATTCCAAACCACTGTTCTTCGACTGTTCCGTCTGTCGGCAGCTCCGAGGCTCGGGATTCTAACTGTTCAACGTATGCCCTTTTCACCTCTGGATTCTCCAACCGGCGGACGTCGTATCGACACCCGATTTTCTCCTCGCGCCGTTGGACACGCGCAACTCTCAGTCGTATCTCGCCAAGGACGAGGTGATGGTCAGATGCAATGTCTGCGCTTCGCTTGTTGCGGACATCAAGAAGGCTCCTTCTCCATTTTCGGCTGATGCAGATGTGGTCAATTTGATTTTCTGTTCGGCCATCTCGGGATACCCAAGTGACCTTATGTGCTGGTCGATGGGGGAAGAGCGATCCACCGTTCACCATGTTGTTGTTGCCACAAAATTCTACAAACAGCTCTCCGTTTTCGCTCATCTGTCCTAGGCCATGGCGCCCCATGATGCGCTCAAGGTCCTGATTGTCGGAGCCAATCTTTGCGTTGAAGTCGCCCAAATGGATTTGAATGTCACCCTTCGGAATTTTCTCTACCACGCTGTTCAGTTGACTGTAAAACTGCTCTTTCTCCTGCAAATCGGCAACGTCAGTTGGCGCATAACACTGGACCATTGTAAGGTTTCTAACCCGTGTTCTAAATCTGGCTACGATTATTCTTTCGTTTATCGGTTCCCATCTAATGAGGGCCGCGTAGGCCTGCGGGCTTAAAAGGAAACCAACTCCTCGTTCCCGAGTAGCATGTTCTCCTCGTATGCCAGAGTAAAGCAGGACTTGCCCGGATTGTGTCTTGTGTTCTCCAGTGTTAGGCCAACGGACTTCGCTCAGTCCCAGAATTTCAAGCCTGAGGCGGCTAGCTTCTCTAGCAAGTTGAGCCAGCTTGCCTTGTTGAGCAAGGGTTAAAACATTCCAAGTTCCAATTCGTGTCCGTGTTTTCATGCTAAAAGTCGTCGCCAAAGTTCCAGATCGGTCATTTATTTCGGATTCCGTAACAAGTTTATGAATCGGGAGCAGTAGGTTGTTAGCCTAAAGTCCCTATCCCGCGATGGGGCTGCCATCTTCGACGCTGGCGGGAGCCGCATTTCATAAGTTCAGCCGCTTGCTGCAAGACAGACGCTGTTTGAGCCGCCCCTGACCTGGAGAACAGACGCTCGGTTGTTGTTGCACGCCGCCCCTGACCTGGGGAACAGACGCGTGCGGCCACCTTCTCAGTAGTCTACATGCGACCAAAGCATCCACCGGAGTTGGGTACCTGATCTCCGCTTAGGTTACTCGCATCCCAGCCGGTACCACGGGGAGGTAGAGATAGGAGTTGTGAATAAGAGGTGATATGACCACTATGGGGTCTCGTGTTGCACATTATCCACCGTTTACCAGCCACCGTTTCCGTGGTACCCCGATCGTAAACCTTTCAGTGGCTCAACGGCCTTTTTGGTTCCGGCTCGACACTCTTCATTTAGTCCGACGCGTCACCAATGGCACTTTGGCCTTCCCATGGCTCCCGACTCGGCGAGCTTCTAAGGATCTGACCAAACGACCTTCCATGGCACCTGTCCGACGACCTCCCGTGTTTCCAGGCTTGTCGACCTCCACCTGGCTTCCCGATTCGATGATATTTCAGTTGGCTCCTAGTCCGACAACCTTCCACGGTCTTCGGCTCGCCGACCTTCCAGTGGCCTCGGGTCAACGACCTCTATATGGTTCTGTATCGATGACCTTCCAGTGGCTCTGATTCGTGCCTCGATGACCTACCAATGGTTACTTACTGGTTCGTTGTCCTTCCGGGCTTCGGCTTGTTGTCCTTCCATGGGCGCTGGCACTTCTTGCCACTGTTGATTCCGCTTCTCCTCCTTCCCACTAGTGCTTGGCCCATAACCTGTGCAGCACTTTGGGCAGTGCAAAGGAGATACTTGTCATGGTTGGTGGTAGAACTTGGAATACTTTATTTAACAAATTTCGTTACCTTACATATATACTTAACCATTTCCATGGTTACATAGAATACTTGTTTTCTAATTATGTGTAAGTTGTTATTTGTCCCATCGATTGCTTCGATTAGACAAATCTCAACAAAAACGAGTCTTAAGTTTGAGCTCAAAAAAGTGCGTAATATTCTTTTGTTAATAACTTTTGAATCAGTGAATGAAAATGAATGATATTGTCAGCGGAAAGTATTTAATGTTTATATGTGAAAAGTTTCGCGGCGATATGTAGTTTTTTTTTTTTTTTGGTAATGTCTATGAATAAGTTCAATGGCTTAAACTCGTTTCGTGTGAAAATCAATGTAAACTCAGTTTTAGAAGAAGTATCTAATAAACCTTTTCAAAACATGTGTTTGTAAAAAATAAGTACTTTTAACCAGGGTTGGTAAATTTCGCCCGTCACGCTTGACCCGACTAGTTTTTTTTTCATCAAACGACCGACACCTTACTCAATTGACGGAGCCTCACTACTCGCATGACGGATAAAGCACGACAACAATCAACATTTCTCCGTCATGCGACTGGCGAAGCTCCTACACATTCTCGATCGGCTGGTGCCGGCAGGTACAACTAATTGAACGACTTGCTGGCAGAGAGCAACAATAGCAATAAAAAACCGAAAACGGGCTTGCTGGCAGAAGCAACAATAATAATAAATGCTTTTCGTTTCCGTTTTCTGTCGTCTTCGGCTTGCTGGCAGGAGTAACAATAATAATAAATGCGTTTCTTTTTCGTCATCGGTCGTTGAAATGCGATTGCTTGACTAGGTTATTATTTTAGCTTCAAATGACTGGGGAATGAATGACTGGCAAAAGAAGTGACTGGTCGTTGAGGAACAGTCAAATGAGTTTGAAGGGCCATTTTACCGTTGACCGTTGAATTATGCCAACCCTGCTTTTAACTATTAACAGGTTGAGGGACAAACCCAGGAAATCATATTTATGGCTCAATAAAAGCCTATTTTAAACGACTTTGCTTTAAATTTTACTAAGAAATGCTTTTTGGTGTACAATAAATTAACGTTACTTGAAAACTTCATCCGCACTGCACCGTGAACTTGGCAGCACCCTTTTGTTGGCAACGGAACCGGTATTTAACCTTTGGTCATTGTTGTCCTTTTTTGTTGCCATCACTCCATCCGAGCCACCTCGAAGACGAAGACAAATCTCTGCCCATTTGGGAAATGATCCCGCACCAGAATTTTCCTTCCTTTCTTCCATCCCACAACATCCGAAAACCGGCCGGCAGTGCTTAAGCACTGTTTTTATGAATAATATTTGTTGAGAAAACAAACTGTTTTTTCCCTCGCCTTTCTTCAGCCTCGACAAAAAGGTAACGCTCCGAAACTGCTGGCGGGCTTTTCACACCTTGTTGCCTTTTAGATGTTGGTCGCTTTTTTTTTCTTATCTCGGTCGGTGTAATATCCTTAAATTTAAAATCAGTTAGTGCGAGAAAAAAAAACAGCAATTATCTCATACCGTGGCGAGTTTTACAAGTAAGAAAACCAGCACCTTCCCGGGTGCTCTGGGTTCTATCTGGACAACAAGCTAGAATGGGATAATCACTGTCAAGATGATTCGCGTTTCAAGCTTTTCAATCGGGGAGAATGCTGTTTGAAGATTCTTTTTTACTTCTTTCTTCCGCTTCCGCTTTGCTCATACAAACAGTGTGATTTATTAGACGTTCATTTAACGTTGTAAGTTTACGAAAGAGTCCAAGAAGTATACGATATTGGGCGGATAAAAATGAAGAAGTTAAAAAAATTGATTTACTTACAAATCCATACAATTACATTACAAAATTAACAATACGACCATAATGAGAAAATTAATAATAGGGCAAAAAAGACGGTAGCAAAAAAATTACAAAAATGATAAAAATAAGTAAACTTACACAAAAAGGAAGAAAACGAAAATGATATAAAGGACTGACAAAATGATTAAAATGTTCAGATAGCAGAATGACAAAAACGACTAAATTTTAAAAAACTTACAAACATGGCAAAAGAAAACATAAATGTCAGAATTATCAAAAAACCAAATAAAAACTCAATAATGACAAAAAAAAAGATGAAAATAACGAAAATTACAAATTCTTTTGAGTAAGATTATGAAACTTTATACACGGATAGAAAATAAGAAGAAATGAAAGATGGTGAAAATGAGCTCGTAGAATTTATTTAGGAGAACATCACCATCACACCAAATTATTTTTCAGCACAGGTCAACAACTATAAAGTGATAGATAGATAGAGTTGCATCTACCACCACACATAGTAGGCTAAGCGTAGTTCGCCCCACAAGCGGAAACTTGCAGAACAAACAAACAAAAAGATGGTGTGTGATTGGCGAGGGGCGCGTTCGCAATCCCGGTATACGAATCTTTTGGCATTGGATTTGGCTTTGCTTTTGGCTAATTTTTGATTTTTCACTTTAATCAATTTAAAACGCGTTTTTACTTAAATATGTTGACCAGGGGCGAACAGAGCACTATTAATCAAACTCGATATAGTCAACTGAATAAAAAAGCTACAGCTTGACTTCCCAAGTAACACCGATAGTTTTATTGGACTCCTCAAGCCCTTATAAAACCAAAACATGATCTAATAGCCTGCTATAAAACTTTAAATGTTACTTGGGTTGTTTCATCTGTCGATTTGGCCTATTGGTAAGTGAAGAATAAAGATGTAACGCAAAATAAAATATATCAAATTTACACATGACTTGTTTTAAGTAAACTTTGATTGTCAATGAGTATTCTTGGTAGAGCGTGTAAATATCGTTTTCGGAGGATTGTTAAAAAGAGAGAGAGGAAAATAAAAAACGAAAATGCTCAATCCAAGAGTCTATATTAGCTAATTTTGGAGGCAAGGGACGCGAGTGTTTCGATCTAAGAGCAAGTTCACCGGTGTTGGAAAAAAGTGGTAGAAATTTCGACACTTACGGCACATTTTGAAAATTTTGCCATGCAAAAATATTTTCAAGATCTGTGGCCTCCTAGTTTTTTTACAACACGTGTTGTATTTTCGCATGCTGTGATGCAAAAATAGCAATATTTCTATCACATACGGCTGAAATAGAAACAGTGTTGTAAAAAAAATACATCGCCCCAAGATCTTGAAAACATTTTTGCATGGTCAAATTTTCAAAATTTCAAAATTTCTACCACTTTTTCCCAACGCCAGTGAACTTGCTCTAAAGGGAAGTTGTTCGGAAGTTCTTGAGAAGAATCGAAAGAATCCGACATTGGCGCAGTCGTGACTCCCCTGATCAGTGAGTGCCTACTGGACGAAGAAAGTGACAAGTGTGAAAATTGTAAGAAATGGAGAATTTGGGGGTCTGATTTCCGAAAAAGAGGATGAGCAAAATTTCATCTAAAGATGTGAAAAAAAAGAGAATTCTAAGAAGCTTTTTCATGATTTCGATGAGAATGCGTAGATCCTGAATGATTTATTGAAAAAATAATAATAAAAGTAATCAATTTGATTTCGATGAGAAGGCGAAGTTCTTAAAATTTGTTTTTTTGATGCCATTGAAAAAAATGGAAAAATGAATAAAAAGAAATGAAATGGACTTCGATGGGAAGGCGAAGTTCTTATAAGACAATAATTGATTGATTGATTAAATGATTGATTGAAATAATAGTAATAAAATAATATTCAGATAAGAATAGGGCTTCGATGGGAAGGCGAAGTTCTCAAAAAAAAATTTATGTTGCAATTGAAATAAAATGAAAAAAATAATAATAAATTGATATGCAATGGACTTCGATAGGAAGGCAAAGTTCTTAGTAAACAATAATTGACTTCGATGAGAAGGCGAAGTTCAATAATAATTGTAACGGAATTTCGATAAGAAGGCGGAATTCTTTGAATGAAAAAAAAAGAGAAAACATAAGTATTACCAGAAATTGTGATAAAAGTAAGATAAAAAAAAAGTTAAACATAAGTGAAAAGCTTCTTAGATTTCTTTGAAACATGCCTTTTAAAGAATGTGGGAAATGTATTCCGGTAGAACAGTGAAGTTCCTCAAAAAAAAAATGAATGAAATTCATTCGGAACAAAAAAAGATGTGCGATAAAACATTAAAGTTCATCGAAAAAAAAAACAAATTCAATGAAATTATTTCAAAATCAAAAATAATAAAAGGGTTGATGTTGCAGAATGGAAAGAAAGTGTTTGTCTTTTGATTTCGTAGGAGGCTATGATCCATTTAATAAACGGGATTGTAGTGAAAAAATGAGGAAATAATAATTTTAAAAAGCAAAAATTAAAAAAGAGTAGTGATTGAAAAGTTTCTCAAAAAAAATCTATGGAAATTCGACGATTTAAGACAATAGCAAATGTAAATGATAATTTGATAATCTGAAGTAAAAAAAGAAGGTTTACGTTCCATTTATTACTCGAAAAAAGAACAACAAAACATTCGCATGAAACCATGATTTCAATTTAAAAAAAAATGTAATTGAAAAGTTTCTTAAAAAATGGTGTGTGTGAAAATAAACAGATGAAAATTTCTGCTGTCGGAATAAAAGACAGCTTCTTGTAAAAAAAAATCCTAAAAAATAAAAAAGGGGAAATGAATGGAATGTGAACTAAGATAAAAAGTAAATGTGGTATTCTAAAAAGGGAATTCAATTAAAGAATATAATAAACAATGTTTTTCAAAAATTGATAACTGAAGAAAAAAAAACAACAAATTCATGTGAAAGCATGATTTTAAATTTAGAAAACAAAAATTATTTTTGGAAAGTTTCTTCAAAAACGGTACGTGTGAGTTGTGTTAAAATAAAAAGATGAAAATTGATGTTGCCAAAATAAAAGATAGCATTTTGAAAAAAAAAACCCAAAAAAGAATTGAATGAAAAATGTATAGAATGTGCACTTAGATAAAAATGTAAAAAGATTTGACAATGTGGTTTCTAAAAACGAATTCAATAAAAATATATAATATACAATGTATTTTAACAATTGAGCAAAAAATTTGAATGAAATTCGAGCAAAACAAAAAAAAAAGATATGAGATAAGACATGAAGTTCATCGAAAAAGAAAAATTGAAAAGAAACTGTTTCAAAATCGAAAAGAATAAAAGGGTTGATGCTGCAGAATGTAGGAGGCTCAATTTAATAAATGGGATTGTAGTGAAAAATGTAGTAAAGAATAATTTAAAAAAAACATTTTATGAAAATTAGATTTTTTATTTTAGACTAAAGCAAATGAAAATGATAATATGATATTTGAAAAAAAGGTTCACGTAGAACAACTAATCAAAAAAAAACAAACAAATAAAATAATTGAATTCGTGTGAA
Organism: Uranotaenia lowii; assembly: GCF_029784155.1. Taxonomy (NCBI): domain Eukaryota; kingdom Metazoa; phylum Arthropoda; class Insecta; order Diptera; family Culicidae; genus Uranotaenia; species Uranotaenia lowii. Next base: position 416,459,902 of record NC_073692.1, read on the forward strand.
ACCATAATTTGAAACTAAAAAAAATTGTGATTGAAAAGTTTTTCAAAAAAGGTACGTGTGATCTATGTGAAAATAAAAAAAAATTGATGTCAGAATAAAAGATAGCTTCTTGTAAAACAAAAAAAAACTTAACAGAAGAAAGAAAAGCGCCTCTTACAGCCTCGAGTCACCATGCTCTGTGTATATAGCAGAGTTAGCAGCAATTCATTGGGCTTAGGACAGTATCGCTTCAAGGCCAGTTGGGCACAACTTTATTGTAACGGATAGTCTGAGTTCTGTTCAAGCAATTCATTCAATAAAACCGGGAAAGCACTCGCCATACTTCTTCGAGAAGATACGGGATAGTTTGAGTGCTTTATCAAAACGTCGCTTTTACATCACCTTTGTCTGGGTTCCCTCGCATTGCTCGATAGAGGGTAATGAGAAGGCTGACTCTCTGGCAAAGGTGGGGGCGATGGAAGGTGACACGTATCAGCGTGAAATCGCCTTCAACGAATTTTACTTTTTAGTTCGAAAAAACTCTCTTGTCAACTGGCAGCGCAAATGGGACGAGGATGACAAGGGTCGGTGGCTCCACTCGATTATCCCAAAGGTAAGCCTTAATCCATGGTTCAATAGATTGAACTTGAGTCGGGATTTTATTCGTATATTTTCCCGTCTCATGTCCAATCATTGTTCCTTAGACGCGGTACTCTATCGTTTTGACATTGCTGGCAGCAATTTGTGTAGTTGCGGCCAAGGTTACCATGACATCGAGCATATTGTTCGGTCGTGTGAGGTCCATCTTGTCGCCAGAACGAATTTAATAGACTCCCTTAGGGCCCGAGGAAAACCACCTAATGTTCCAGTTAGAGATGTACTAGCTGTGCTAGATTTGGACTACATGTTCGAAATCTACCTTTTTCTAAAAGCTATCGATCTTCATCTATAATATCTTTTTTATTTTCATATTAGCCTTTCCATCTTCCTTTCTCCTCTCACAAAGTGTTAAGTTAAGAAAACAATTGTAAACAACAAAATCGATTTTGGCTCCTTAAAGCCTAAAGGTATGAGCCGTTTCAAATAAAGAATGGTTAAAAAAAAAAAAAATTAAATTTCCATACCAAAAACTGCAAAAAAGGAAAAATTCAATAAAATTCAACAAAAATCAAAAGGACAAGAGTCACCGAAATGATTAAATACTTATAAAATTACTGAAAAAAAAATATTAAAATGTTTGCGAGCAACATAATTGTTCGGGCTCGGCCGATGGGGGGGTTCGGATTTCGGGGTATTTCTTCCCGTCTCTCGTCGACGGCATCCACCAGCAGCAGGAAGGTACGGTTCTTTCACACAACAGCTGTTCACCCGTTCGGGGGGAGATTTCGTTTGCACTATTCGGGTCTGTTTGCGAGATAGCACCACACAGCATTCACTCGATAATTGCTGCCACCCCAACTTTCGGAACTATTGAAGGAGTAAGTCGCTTGGTTAGACTTAATTATAGACTTTTATTGGGAACGAATTAAAACCCGTGCGTTCAATTTAACTTTACTTTCTATTCTACTTAATTCTAAAATGGCTTACAAACTATTGTGTGAACTTTCTCCGCGATGTTCGCTATGTTGCGAGAGAGAGTTGATCTTATGCTAAGGTACGATCACAAATAATGGTGTTTGCGAACAAATTGATTAAAGTGTCAAGTGAACATAAAAAGGACACATTACAAACAGAAATCAATTTGAATTCCTGATCGGTTTAGTACCGATCATTCCGGCCACCTTGAAACTGCTGGCGATCGTTTCAATAACCCATATGCCCAATGGGTTGCTGTATGCTTCTTCGGCTGGATTCGAAGGCACGGCCGGTAGGTTGCTCATCGAGTAAACTGCTTCGTCTCAGCGTCGGAAATAGGGATCGATAATGGGACCCGGGTGATCACTGAGAATTCATTCGGTTGGACCAGAAGATACGGTTGACTCGTCGCACATCGAAGAACTTCGTCGTAACATCGGAACTGGTGCAGAATCTGTGAACGACAAGAGACCCGGTAGAACGAACAAGGGAGGATAAAGTTATAGGAACGCTTATCACCTGTTAGCGCCCTTTAAGCGCGTTGAGCAACGTTCGGCGTGCTCTACCGATCTTTGAAGACTCTGCTGTTGATACAAAAGTTGTTGGCCGTTCTCGATGGTGGCTTATGAGATGCTGCGACGATGTACAATAGTTGATGATCTGGAATCGACAAAAGACCCGGTAGATGGAACGATAGGAGAAAAATGATTGGAACGCTAATCACCTATTAGCGCTCCGTTAGCGCGTTGAGCAACGTTCGGCGTGCTCTACCGGTCTTAGAAGATTCTGCTTCGGCTTGTGGCTTGATCAATGGCGACGAATACTCGATGAAGATGTAGGAATAGTGTAGGAAAGGATCTGCAATCGACAAAGAACCGGTAGATCGAACAAGAAAATGTGACAACTTGGAACGCTAATCACCTATTAGCGCTCGACATGCGCAGTGAGTCACATTCGGCGTGCTCTGCCGGTCTTTGTAGAAGGATCTCGATGATGGCTGGGTACAAAAGGACGTCTGAGGAACTGTAAGCAACAAAGACCCGGTAGATCGAACGATATGGATGGAATGATAGGAACGCTAATCACCTGTTAGCGCTCCATTAGCGCTTTGAGCACGTTCGGCGTGCTCTATCGGTCTTTGTAGCTTTCTAGTTGTCGGGGTTGTCGCGTTGACCTGTTGACTGCTGGCGGTGAGTAAGATGACAATCTCGCTTGGCTGGCTGAATGACTCCATTTCGACCTGGATGAAGCCTTGTACAGCGACCGAGTGGCCGCGAGGTGGTGGAATAAGGCCAGCTTTCCAAGGATGAGGATTGCCATGCGTGGTCGTAATACCAACTAGGTTTTTCGGGGAAGTTAGAGAAATGTAAATTCCTGGACAGTTCGCTAGCTACGATGTGCACTTCCGGAACGCGTCTCCTACTGAGTCCATCAGTATCCTTCTGGATAGCAGTTAACCGATTAGCAGCAACAGTTCTCCAACGATGTGGTGGCGACTTTAACCATTGACGGAACGATTCCGTTGGCAGAACAGGTACGCATAACTCCAGACAGGTAATAGACGGCTGCTTGACCAAAGGGACATCGTAGCAGCAGGATCCACAGGCAGCATCTTCTCTTTCGTCGTTGACCTTAGCGGCGCTTGAAGGAGTATTGGACAGCTGACTGTGTTGAGCGACGGGACCGACGAGCAGCGTATCGTTGAGCTCGTACCCTAAATTGGGCTCACGGGATGCGTCGAATACCACGCGTTCATTGGTGGTTTTGCTGGCTTCCTTGAGCACCGGGTGATGTGGCAGATAGCAGTGTGGTTTGTCGTCAACAGGATCGATGTGGTGCTTTTCTCCGGGTTGAGCGTGACTTCCAGGGATTTTGTGGTGTGCATTTTTGGTGGAGTTTCGATGTGTGACTTTCGTGTTTGAATCTCCAAGGATAGTTTTTTTTTTTTTTTTTTTTTTTTTTTTTTTTTTTTTTTTTTTTTTTTTTTTTCCATTAGTCTCGCAACACTCGTCGTGAACAGTCGCGTTTTCCAGTTTCTCGATCATCGCGAACAAGTGTGTGAGTTTCGTCCAATATATCCGGGAGATTGTGCCGTTCGGACGCTTTAAACGGTATTTTGTGCCGCGTAAATCAAAGACAATTGTTTTCCTGCCAAAGGCAGATGAAATTCGGGGTTGGAATAACCGAGTTTTGGCGGATTGAGTGGTTTTATTTGCCGAGCTGCATTCGCAAGAACATTTGACCACCACGAGGGCCGGCGCCATTGTTTGGCGAACAACGTTCCCCATCATCATCATCTTGATAATCATCATCATAATCAAACTGGTCATTTTCGCCCAAGGCTGAGTCGAGACGTGGTAGCCATCTTGAAACAACGAGGAAGGACCACGTGGTTGGGACCACCACTGAAGGAGCCAATCAAATCGGAAATAAAGTTTGTGATACTTTTTCTTTCTTTTTTCCCTATTTCTTATTCTATTTGTTCTCTATTATATATCTACCTATTTGAGCTTCGCTTTTATTTTCACAAAATATGAGCGAAGGCGGGGGGTCGGACCCACCAGATGTAGATGGTGAGAAAATCATTTATGAAGATGAGGAGCATCTGGAGGATTCATCTGTAGCTGGTCCTTCGAATGCTCATCTTTTTCCGGCAGTTGATCTTTCTACTCCATCTGCAGCTGCGGAAAAGACAACTCGACTCCGAGTTTATCCTGATAATTCATCCTCTTCTGGGCCGGGGGTGGTTTTCATCCGGCCCAAAACTAACGGAAAACCATTAAATTTAGTGCAGATCACGAAAGATCTGGCTAGGTGGCCCTCCGTTACCAGTGTTTCCAAAGTACGTCCGAACAAATTGCGCGTTGTTGTGGCCGACCGGAAGGCCGCAAACGGAATTCTTGCCAGTAATTTTTTTAATTTAGAGTATCAGCTCTATATTCCATCTCGAGACGTAGAGATCGAGGGTGTGATCACCGAATCGAGTTTGGAGGCTGAATACGTTAAGTCTCACGGCGTAGGTAAGTTCAAGAGCCTTGATTCGACTTCGGTCGGAATCTTGGATTGTCGCCAACTCATGACTGCCTCCGTCGTTGATGGCGTTACCAAGTATTCGCCTTCAGCCTCGATTCGGGTTACATTTGCAGGAACAGCCCTCCCTCATTACGTCTTGATTGACGGAATTTTAAGGCTTCCAGTACGCCTTTATGTGCCTCGCCCAATGCAATGCAAGAATTGCATCAAGTTGGGGCATACTGCTTCGCATTGCGGCAACAAGAAGCGATGCTTGCATTGTAGGGAGAATCATGGGGAAGGAGCATGCTCAGCAGTTGAGCAGAAATGCGTCTATTGCGGGGGCTCACCCCATGATATCTCCTCCTGCGAGGCATTTCAGGCAAGCTGGGATAAACAGAGGCGCTCTTTAAAAGAACGCTCCAAGCGTTCTTATGCCGCCATATTAAAGAGCGCCTCTCCACCGGTCCAACCTCAGACCAGTAACATTTTTTCTGTGCTGTCAGTTGACAATGAAGACACAGATACGGCTGATGAAGTTCAGCCAGTCTTCGTTGCAGGAGGCTCTCGGAAGCGAACAAAGGCGCCTTCTCCGAAAATACCAGCTAAAATAGCTACGGTTGTCTCTTCAAATAGAAACGAGAAAAAGTCGACTGCTGCTGAAAAGGAAAAACAAGTTCCTCCAGGTTTCCGCGGAAATGCACCACTGCAGAATAAACCAACAGCTGCGGGAGCTTCGCAAACCCAAACCCCAAACGTGATGCCAGAATCAACGACTCAGTCTGGGCTCTTTAAGTTGACTGACATTTTGAACGGATTTTTTTCGTGTTTTAATGTATCAGAACCCGTGAAAGACATTGTATTTGCAATGCTTCCTGTATTAAAGACATTTTTAAAGCAATTGATGCAAACTTGGCCCCTCCTTTCAGTGTTTGTATCTCTCGATGGCTAATTTACGCCGAGAGGTCGGAGATATCACTGTACTACAGTGGAATTGTCGTAGTCTTATTCCAAAATTGGATTCATTGAATTATTTACTTCATAAAACAAACTGTGATATCTTTGCATTGTCCGAAACTTGGCTATCTTCTCAATCTAACATCTCATTCCACAATTTTAATATTATCCGTCTGGATCGTGACGATTCTTATGGAGGGGTGCTTTTGGGGATCAATAAGTGCCACTCTTTTTATAGAATTCACCTTCCTTTATCAGGCGGAATTGAAGCTGTTGCATGTCATACAACAATAAGAGGTAAGGACTTATGTGTTGTCAGTTTGTACTGGCCTCAGAGAGTTGCAGTGGATCGAAATCACCTAGAGGACCTGTGCTCAGTGCTCCCTGAGCCAAGGTTGATCCTGGGTGACTTCAATTCACATGGAACTGTCTGGGGAGAACAGATTGACGATAGTCGTTCTACTCTTATCTATGACATTTGCGACAGTTTCAATTTGACAGTATTGAACACGGGTGAAAAAACACGGGTACCTAAACCTCCTGCAAGACAAAGTGCAATTGACCTCTCACTCTGCTCAAATTCACTATCATTTGATTGCCAGTGGAAGGTAGTCCATGATCCGAATGGTAGTGATCACTTACCTATCGAAATTACTATCACCAATGGGGTCAGCTCTTCGAACACAATAAATATGACATATGACCTTACAAGACACATCGACTGGAAAAGTACTCGGACACAATTAAAACCGCCATCGACTCTATGCACGTTTTACCTCCTTTGGAGGAGTACCACTTTCTTTCTTGTCTGATACACGATAGTGCAGTTGACGCTCAAACAAAACCCATCCCAGAATCATCTATTCATCGAAGGCCTCCTAATCCATGGTGGGACCCTCAGTGTTCTAAGCTTTATAAGGACAAATCAACAGCATTTAAAGAATTTCGAAAACATGGAACTCTTGTCCATTTTGAAGCTTACGTTTCCCTTGAAAATCAGTTTAAAAAGTTAACCAAGGGGAAGAAAAAGGCGTATTGGAGGAATTTTGTTAGTGGGTTATCGCGTGAAACATCCTTAAGTACTTTGTGGAAAGTGGCACGAAGCATGCGTAATCGATCATCTACAAATGAAAGTGAGGAATATTCACAAAGGTGGATATTTAAATTCGCACGGAAAGTCTGTCCAGATTCTACACCTGTGCAAAAAATAATCCGGAACGTGCCTCCTGATAGGTCTGATAGTGGTCTAGACTCAAGCTTTTCGATGGTCGAATTCTCACTTGCCCTCCTCTCTTGCAACAATTCAGCTCCGGGAATTGATGAAATCAAATTTAACTTGTTGAAAAACCTTCCGGATGCTGCAAAATTTCGCCTGTTAAATTTATTTAATCAATTCTTGGAGCATAACATTGTTCCCCAAGATTGGAGACAAGTGAGAGTCATTGCTATCCAAAAGCCCGGAAAACCAGCGTCTGATCCCAACTCTTACCGTCCAATAGCGATGTTGTCTTGTATACGCAAATTGATGGAGAAAATGATATTGTTTCGTTTGGACAAATGGGTAGAAACAAATGGTCTCCTTTCAGATACTCAATTTGGGTTTCGAAGGGGCAAAGGGACAAACGATTGCCTTGCTTTGCTGTCTTCAGAGATACAAATGGCGTACGCAAAACGTGAGCAAATGGCTTCAGTGTTTCTAGACATAAAGGGAGCTTTTGATGCAGTCTCAATAGAGGTTTTGTCAGACAAGTTGCACTCCCGGGGTCTGCCTCCTCTATTGAACAACATCTTATACAGCTTACTTTGTGAGAAACATTTGAACTTTGCTCACGGAGATTTTGCAGTTAGAAGAACATCTTACATGGGCCTCCCACAGGGTTCATGTTTGAGTCCACTATTGTACAACTTTTATGTGAGTGACATCGACAGCTGTCTCTCTGAAGGCTGCACTCTAAGACAACTTGCAGATGATGGAGTAGTGTCTGTCACAGGATCTACTGAGTCTCATCTGCACAGGCCTTTACAAGATACTTTAGACAGATTGTCTTCCTGGGCTTTGGGGCTTGGGATTGAGTTTTCCCCTCAGAAAACGGAAATGGTTGTTTTCTCTAAGAAACGTAGACCTGCTCAACCTAAGCTTCAACTCCTACACAGAAAAAAAATCTGAATCCTTAACAACACTGAAATTGAAAACCTGTATCGTTACATGACGTGGAACTCGATTTATTGATGTAAATTTACAAATTAAAAAAAGTTGAATCCTTAACAGCACTGAATTCATATGACACAAATATTACTTGACACGGAACGCGATTATTTGATGTAAATTTACATCACATATGATGTAAATAAAAAGAAGCATCACATACGACGGAATTTTCAGTGCGAATTAAATATTACACGTCTTTAATATTTTACATGTCTTTAAATTTTACACGTCTTTTGAAGTTTACAGACGTGGAATATTCAACTCGCACTGAAAATCCCATCATATGTGATGCTTCGTTTTCGTTACATCATATGTGATGTAATGGAAAAAGAAATTTCTTAAAATTACACGACATGGAATGTGATGAGGACATTGAATTTCAATTTAATAGGATCAGACAAATTTAAACAAAGTGTCAAGTCAAAGTCGTGCACCAAAAAGTATTTTTAAGCAGTTTTCCCGCGATTAAAGTTCCCAGAGATCTTCGTGAAGCAGGAAGCGGTGTTGGAAGCAGCTCCAAGTTATTCAACTTTGGATCCGGTCTTCGAGAAAAAATATAAGTGTGAATGTGACTCCTAATATAAAAAATTGTGAGATTAAAAAAATCATTGTCACAAAATGAAATAAACTAAATTAATAACAAAAAGGTTTTATTTTTATTATGACATGAGATAATTCCATTATTGAATCATAAATACCAATAAATAAAAGAAAACAGATTCCAATTGGAAAGTTTTTCCTCCAATATTCAGTGGTTTTATAATTTACATCATTTTTATTTTACATGTTGCCATATTTTACATCATTTTTTATTTTACACGTTGCAACATTTCACTGGCGTGTAATTTCCAACTAGCACTGAAAACTCCGTCATATATGATGCTTCTTTTTATTTACATCACATGTGATGTGATTTTACAGATTTTTTTCGTTGTGTGTAGGCAGAACGATCACTCAATCGAGGAGTTTCAAGTATCTTGGGGTTTGGTTTGATTCCAAGTGTACCTGGAGAGCCCACATTGAGTATCTGAAAGGAAAATGCCAACAAAGAATCAATTTTCTCCGATCAATTACTGGCACCTGGTGGGGAGCCCATCCAGAAGATCTTATCAAATTGTATCGAACAACTATTCTATCCGTTATGGAATATGGTAGCTTCTGTTTCCAGTCAGCTGCCAAAACTCACCTCATCAAACTATAGTGTATCCAATACCGTTGTCTCCGTATCGCTTTGGGCTGTATGCCCTCAACACACAACATGAGTCTTGAAGTTTTGGCAGGAATACTCCCTTTGAAAGATCGATTCAATTTACTATCACTTCGGTTCCTCATCAGGTGTGAGGTCATGAACCCATTGGTGATTGTAAATTTCGAAAGGTTACTTGAGCAAAATGTTCAAACCAGATTTATGTCTATATACCATATCCTCATGTCAATGCAGGTAAACCCTTCTTCGTATTCTCCAACTCGTGTTTGTAGCCCAGACTACGATCATTCTTCTGTCCAGTTTGATTTGTCTATGCAGCAGGAAATTCGTGGAATCCCGGATCCGCATCGTCCTCTTCTGATTCCAAGAATTTTCGAAGCTAAATATAGACACGTCGATGCTGATAAAATGTACTTTACCGATGGATCACTTATAGAGGAAACAACAGGATTTGGAGTGTTCAACGAAATATCCAGCGCATCTCACAGTCTCCAGTCACCATGCTCTGTATATGTTGCAGAGTTAGCAGCTATTCACTGGGCTTTGAATAGTATCGCCACACGACCTATTGAACACTACTATATTATAACTGATAGTCTCAGCTCTGTTGAAGCAATCCGCTCTATAAAACCAGGAAAATTCACGCCGTACTTCCTCGAAATGATACGAGATATATTGACCACTTTATCAAGACGTTGCTTTTCTATCACCTTTATCTGGGTCCCCTCACATTGCTCAATAGCAGGCAATGAGAGGGCAGATTCCCTTGCAAAAGTGGGTGCGATGGAAGGCAACATTTACCAGCGTGAAATCGTATTCAACGAATTTTACTTCTTGGCTCGAAGAAACTCTCTTGTCAACTGGCAGCGTAGATGGGACGAGGATGAGTTGGGTCGGTGGTTCCACTCGATTATCCCAAAGGTAAGCCTTAAACCCTGGTTTAATAGATTGAACCTGACTCGGGATTTTATTCGTATATTTTCCCGTCTCATGTCCAATCATTATTCCATGAATGCGGTACTCTATCGTTTAAATATTGCTGGCAGCAATTTATGCGGATGTGGTCTAGGTTACCATGACATCGAGCATATTGTTTGGTCGTGTGAGGACCACCTATTCGCCAGAGCGAACTTTATAGATTCCCTTCGGGCCCGAGGAAAACCACCCGACGTTCCAGTGAGGGATGTATTAGGTATGATGGACTTGGACTATATGTTCGAGATATACCTTTTCCTAAAAGCTATCGATCTTCGACTATAATTCTCTTTATTTTCATATTTCCCTTTCTATCTTTCTTTTTCTTCAAAACTGAACTAGATCTAAGTACACAATTGTAATCAAACAAAACGAGTTTGGCTCCTTAAAGCCTAAAGGTATGAGCCGTTTCAAATAAATAATTTACAAAAAAAAAAAAAAAGGATAGTTTTTGGTTTATTGGGCCGGAAATGGCGGGCGAAGCATCCTTCTTTGTGGATTTGAGTGGTGGAGGGTTCAGCTTCCATTCTCTGGCTCCCATCGGTGGTTTCCATTGGCCGGAACTCCCCAGGGATCGTTTCTCGGGTTTGATCAACGGTGGAGAGGAAGCACGCTCGCGGTGCGGTGGTGGAGCTGGAATCCACTTTGCCAGAAACTGTCCAGCCAAAGAGGGTGTCCACCAAAAACGGAGAATTATCACCAAGAGAGTGGCGTACGCCTGTGTGGAACTCGTGGTAACATTCTCCACCGATGATCATGTCGATTGTTGCTGGAACGTTGAACTGAGGATCCTCCAATGGAACCTTCGGCATTCTCCAGGAAGTTGAATCGATCGGGGATGTGGGAAGATGGGAGGTTGGCTTCTTCATGACGAGAAAATCGAGTGTGGTGGAGAAGTCGCTGTTCTTGGATATGATCTTGGCAGCTAACTTGTGTTTGATGCGCTTCACTGACTCTCCGATTCCGGCAACTGAGATGTCCACGGGGCTTTGTCGGGTGGCGAGTTCGTTCGCCAGCTTCTTGGTGATGAAGTTGGACATCGCTGCAGAATCTAGCAGAGCTCTAGCAGGAATCTTTCTGCCGTATCGGTCGACAACAAACAGCGTAACCGTCTCCAATAGAACAGTCGAATTTGAATGCACGGATAGATTTATCGCTGGTGGGCTGAGTAATCCGCTGGTACCTTGATTCTTTTGTGTAGCTTGTGATCTCTCGGGAGAGAACTCATTCGGTGCTGCTGCTGGGTCGTGCAATATCGTATGCTGCTTCGCTTGGCAAATCCTGCACAGAAACTTGGATTTGCAGGATCTTGCCTGGTGGTTTGCGCGAAAGCAATTCCAGCAAAGGCTGTGCTGTGTCACAAGCTTTCGCCGTTGGGAGCTTGACAGGTTCGAAAATGCTGGACATTGGTGAAGCGGATGTGTTCTCAAACAACAGTGGCATTGCGAAGTGCTGGATTGAATTTCGGATGTCGCTGCGTTCACGACAGATCGGATGGGAGCTGGTTTCTTCGGGATTTGTCCGGCCACCTTGGAAACGGTGAGCACTACGGATCGATGCTGGAGATCGCTGTCCACGGATTTCAACATCCGGACCTGGTGGATGAGAAACTCGATGAGCTCGTCGTACTTCACGTCATCCTTCTGTCGAGTATCTTGCTCCCATGCACGAATTGTCGCTGCATCCAACTTGTTTGTAAGGATGAAGATGAGCGGAGTGAGCCCCAGAGCCTTGACGTGTCGCTGGAAATCATCAACGAGTGTGTTGAGGTCTTGTGCGGACTCATGCCGAAGAGGTGGAAGGTTGTACAGGCCACGGAAAAGCTCTTCCCTGAGAAATCGCTTGTTGTCGTAGCGCTTTTTAAGCGCATCCCACGTCGAGGAATAATTATCGGCTTCGATATCCACCGACTCGAATGGTTTCTTGGCTTCTCCTTCCAGTGACTGTAACAGGTACTGCAACTTGTTCACGATCGGTATGTCCTCGTTGCAGTGGATCATCGAAATGAAATTGTCGCGAAATGATATCCATCGCGATTCATCCCCGCTAAACTTCGGTAGATCGATTTTTGGCAGCCGATGATGGAAACTGGAAGACATGCTATGAGAAGTCGATGCGTGCATGATCGTCGAACTCAGAAGATGCTCCCTGCTTTCCAGTTTAGACAGCAAAAAACCTTTCGCTCTGCAAAACCGATTCTCGAAATCTGCCCGAAACTCCAGATGTGTCTCAAACCGTTCTTCGTTGTCACCCATCTCGATGTCATTTTGCACGTTCAAAAACAGCTCGTTGCATTTGTTGAGCGCCTCCAAACGTACCGCAACCTGGCAACAATCTCGTTCATAGGTGAAATCCGTCACGAACTTCTCCACCACATCTCGTTCGGCACACGCTCGTCGTCTCGTCAGAAGGTCCGCTGCTAGTTTTTTCTCCGCCTTGCTAGCCATCACTCAACACCACTCAAATCACACTTGTTGACACCAAAAACGATCGAAACACCACCAACGAATGACTTTCGGATGATTTTTTATAAATAAATTTTTTCATTTTTTTTTTATTTCGTTTGAGTTGCTATTGGTTTGACCGGTACTGTTGTCAGCAACTTGTCTTAATGCCACCCAGTAATGCTACAATCACCTCAAAATGAACTCCGAAAGCGATTAGAAAGTTTTCCAAAAATCCAATTTTTGAAATGTCGTTATACTTTTGCACGATACTGTAGTCTAGCAACTTTCCCCAACACGTCTCAACAATGTTTCAGTGTCTCAGTGATCACTGGAAGTGAATTCCAATTTTTCCAAAAAACTCTCAATTTTTCAAGTGTCGGTGTATTTTTGAACGACACTGTAGAGTGCACCACCCTCAATGCACTTGCACTTCCGCCTTGAATCGACTTTTGGCCACAAAATGCAATTTTGTTTAAAAAGTTATCAAATTTTTCCTTGTTGCAAAAGTTTTGAGCTGTACTGTGTTGCAAAATACTTGTACTGCAGTGTAATTCTTCGTTTGTTTTGATTCGACAACAAATCATCAACTCGCTAACTTTCAGTTACTCAGTTCAGAGTGACGGTTACTCAGTTGTCGCCAAAACCGCACCTACTCAGTTCTGACTAAACGGCCTTTACTCAGAACTGACTAACAGCCCTTTTCGCGACAACTGAGTCGGGGTTACTCAGAATGCGCGAAATTTTTTCTGGGCGGTTTTTGACCGGTTTTAATGGTGAAATAGTCAATTCCAATATGATTATGGAATAAAAGGATGCGTTAGTGGCTTTGAAAAACAGAAAACCAAAAATAAATGGTTCAAACTTTTATTGTTCAAAATTTTTTTTTTCAGTATTTTTACCTAATCACCTTTTTCTTCGGTTCGGGACGGGGTTCCGTCTGCGACTATTTTGCCATACCGGGTTGATTTGTATTCATTGCCACCATCCTTTTTAAACTCCATCGTACCGGGTTTGTCTGAGGAATCCATTCCGGAACCTCTGCACCCGTATTTGCAAAACTCCGTTTAATGTGATCCCAGCACCTCCGATGATGTTTTATGATGAGATTTTTCGTTACTCTACCCTAGAATAGAATAAAAAATCGTTAAACTATTATTAAATTGACTATTAAAATGTGTATTTACTGAAATAAGTTGATTTGTTTGTTGACAAAACCAGACTAAGTCGACTGCTTGGTACAAATTGATCAAAATTTACTCAGTTGTCGCCATCGGGCACTCGAATTCTCTGAGTGCCGAATTTTCTGTCGCCTGAGTAATCTTTGCTCATGATGTCTGAGTTGTTTAGGACCAGTCGATGGTTGCTCCATACATGAGGCGACATCTGAGTAAAATGCAGTCAGGCTCTGGGTAAACCAGAATTAGCGAGAATCAACTGATGAACTATTCGTGTCGGTTAAGCCTAGTCCACACTAGGCAACATGAACTGCGATATTTGTTATGAGGCGAACTTTGTTGTTTGTTGTTGTTGTTGGAAACCTGAGACGGTCTCAGTGTCTCCCGAAGAAAATGGGAGACGCTGAGACCGTCTCGAGACGAACCGTCTCCTAGTGTGGACTAGGCTTTAGTTTCGAGCGCAAAATTTGCGGAATATTCCGTTGGTCAAGTGAAAATAAGCTACAATAGTGTTTCAAAGTGAGAAAATCACAAAGCTGGCCTACCTTGGTGTTGACTTGGTACAAACCACAGCTGCTATGGCGCTCGGAAGATGGCGAATGCTGATTCCTCTGCTGGTTCCTGATGAGATGATGTCCTCGAATCCGGCTGCGAAGGACCAAATGTTCGGGCTCGGCCGATGGGGGGGTTCGGATTTCGGGGTATTTCTTCCCGTCTCTCGTCGACGGCATCCACCAGCAGCAGGAAGGTACGGTTCTTTCACACAACAGCTGTTCACCCGTTCGGGGGGAGATTTCGTTTGCACTATTCGGGTCTGTTTGCGAGATAGCTCCACACAGCATTCACTCGATAATTGCTGCCACCAAATATATTTCCCAACTTTCGGAACTATTGAAGGAGTAAGTCGCTTGATTAGACTTAATTATAGACTTTTATTGGGAACGAATTAAAACCCGTGCGTTCAATTCAACTTTACTTTCTATTCTACTTAATTCTAAAATGGCTTACAAACTATTGTGTGAACTTTCTCCGCGATGTTCGCTATGTTGCGAGAGAGAGTTGATCTTATGCTAAGGTACGATCACAAATAATGGTGTTTGCGAACAAATTGATTAAAGTGTCAAGTGAACATAAAAAGGACACATTACAAACAGAAATCAATTTGAATTCCTGATCGGTTTAGTACCGATCAATAATTATATCAGCTATTTTGATATACATAATATAATGCATCTATCTAAAAACATTTTATTATCCTATCAAAAGAAGCGAATGAATCAAATGAACTGAACATTTAAAGCACATCTATAAATAAATAAAACAAATCAAAATTATCTAAATCACAAAACCCACAATATTGAGCGTTAAAAGCAAGAATAAATTTGAATTTTCAAATAAAAAAAAATAAATTTCTGATGTTTAATTTTGAACCTAATTCTGAATTCTGAATCTTAAAGCGAATTCTGGAGGTGACTAACTCCAATACTGTGAATGCTGTTCTCTGATTTCTGTTTTTTATTTTTATTTTCCATTCTGAATGGCGAACAGTTTTCATCCTTTTTTAAATTGATTTCTTATTCCGATTTTTGAATTTTTAAGACGCTTCAAATTTATTTGTATCACGATTAACTTTGAATTTCTTGTTTATTATTTTGAACAATACTGTTCTGAAATTCGACTGGCGAAGATGGCACCACTGGATGTGTTTTGAAAATAAATGAATGACGCACATTTTGTGAGTAAACAAAACACTCGGATAACATCCGCGCAATTTCCCCTGGAATCAGGAATTTTCATGGTCAGTTTCCCACTTTTGTACGATGTCGACCGTTGGTTCAGCGGAACCTTCTTCGTCATGTTCCCGGTCGGTTTGTCCGGTGTGCGATAAACTGTTCCCGATGGACCAAATCGAGGCACACGTGGACCGGTGCTTGTTTTTGAATGGAGCAGAGGATGCCGCTTCATCAGGTGGCTCATCATCGGTAAGTTCCAGTGATCAGACTTCTCGTCAGAAGCGGAATTTCAGCATATTTGAAAAGTCACCCTCGGTCGTTCCGAAGAAAGCTAGGACAGATCAACAGGTTGATGCGAGTAGGATCGAGTTTCTGGAACGGCAGGTTATCGATTTATCTGATGATGAGAAGGAGGATAAACCGGTGAAGAAGGTTGAACCAAAAAAAGTGGTTGAGAAAGATGATGCCAACGTTCCACTTGCCGAGAAGATGAGACCCAATGAGCTCGGGGATTACGTAGGACAGGAACATATCATTGGGAAGAATACTGTTCTGAGGACGCTGTTCGAGAAAAATACCATCCCGAGTATGATCTTTTGGGGTCCACCGGGATGTGGTAAAACCACGTTGGCTCACATAATTGCTAACCATTGCAAAAAACGTGAAAACATGAGATTTGTAAAGCTATCGGCTACTATGAGTGGAGTCAACGACGTCAAGGAAGCGGTTCAGGTTGCGAAAAACGAACTCAAGTTCAAGCGAAAAACGATCCTCTTTATGGACGAGATCCATCGTTTTAACAAGCTGCAGCAAGACATTTTCCTGCCGCATGTGGAATCCGGAACAGTCACTCTGATCGGGGCTACAACGGAAAATCCATCGTTCAGCTTGAATTCGGCACTGCTAAGTCGCTGCCGGGTGATCGTGCTGGAAAAGTTGAGCATCGAAGCGATGGCAAAAATCCT
Source organism: Uranotaenia lowii (assembly GCF_029784155.1). NCBI lineage: Eukaryota > Metazoa > Arthropoda > Insecta > Diptera > Culicidae > Uranotaenia > Uranotaenia lowii. Next base: position 416,476,136 of record NC_073692.1, read on the forward strand.
GGAACGGGCTCTTCCGCAGTACGAAACCGTTATGTTCGAGAACAACAACCAGAGCCCGGACGTTAGCAAGTTACCGTTCATTCCTAAGTAAGACTTGGACCTTTAAGTAAAGGTTGTGGTGGTTGTCTCAATTTATTTTTATTTTTTCCAGAATGATGATCAGCTCGGAAACCGTCCGGTGGTTGGCCGGCGTTTGCGACGGCGATGCCCGAATCGGATTGAATAGTCTGCAGTTGGCACTCAATACGGTGGCAGCTCGGCAGGAAGAGGAAGGAAGCGCCTTGAAGATGGTTTCACTGGATGAAATCCAGGAGGGAATAAAGGTAAGTCGCAAGGAAAAAAATCAATCTTCTTAGTTCTGATACTAGAGAATTTTAGACTTAAAAATTAAGGTCTGAAATCTGAACTACAAATTTAGATTCGATACTCAGATTCAAGATTCAGAATCTATTCTGCTTTTTGTAATTCTGACTAAGAGTTCAACCACCGAATCCAGATGAGGATTTAAGATGAAAAATTCGTTTAAGATTTTTTGTTTTCTAATTTTTTTAATGGATTAAGGTGGCACTGGAGATACCACCAGATTGCGACGTTTTATGCATTTTAAGTCATTTGTTATCAAAATTAAAATTTCTATTTTACCGATTTTCTTTTGTCCTCCTTTGATGATTTGGTAAAAAAAACGAAACTGAGCGCTAGACGCACCCTGTAACTAAGTCAGATTGAGCTTAAATTTTGCACAGGTCAGTTTTCTGGGAGAATCTAAAAGTAGATTCGACAATTTTAGTTAACAGAGAAAAACTTCTAGTTTTTACAAAGTCTGTTACACAGGTAAAAAGCTTAGCAGCTCCAAATTTAGAGACATCATTCGTAAGAAAAGCTCAAGAGGAGCCTAGATACCTACAATTTACAATGTAACACAAACACCTATTACATATTCGAAGAAAAGGTAGCATTGAAACCATATGTCTCGAAAAATTTAAATAAACACTACCATCAACAACGAAATTTAAATTAGCTCATCAAATTTGGAGGCTTTGAGCTCAAGTCACAAATTCTCACTTCGCAAAATTTGTGAACTGTTCACGCAAACAATTTCACGAAAATGTGTTTTTAAAATTTTTAAGTGTTACACAATAGTGACTTCATTTTGACGAAATCTATGATTTCCAAAGCTAATTTCGAGAATGATAAACCTGAATTTAACAACAAGGTTCAGGATTTCGAAACGTTATCTTGAGAACTAGCTTCTTCAATAATCTCACTGATTTTAAAAAATGATTCGTCGAGTTCGAGGGAAGTAGGGACTCAATTAAAAAAAAAAAAAGTTCATATCATGGAATAATTTTCAAACAAACTACATTATTTACGAACAGAAATCTCACCTGCTGTACGATCGCAAAGGGGATCAACACTACGAGCTGATCTCGGCCCTGCACAAATCGGTCCGGGCTTCGGACGACAACGCGTCCCTTTACTGGTGCACCCGGATGCTGGCGTCCGGGGAAGATCCTCGCTATCTGGTCCGGCGGATGATTCGAATGGCCAGCGAGGACATTGGCCTGGCCGATTCAAATGCCCTCACGGTGGCCACATCGACGCTGGCTGCAGTTCAGCACGTCGGAATGCCGGAAGCCGATTGTATCATTGCCCAGTGTGCCGTGTATCTGGCCAGGGCGCCCAAGAGTCGGGAGGTTTATCAAGCTTTTGGGAGGTGTAAGGCTGCTATCGCGGCATTCAAGGGACCGATGCCTCCGGTGCCGCTTCATTTGAGAAACGCCAGCACCAAGCTGATGAAGGATCTGAACTTCGGAGCGGGCTACAACCTGCTGCATAAGGACCAATCGGGACTGCAGTATATGCCGGAAGGGCTGGAGGACGAGAATTACTTTTCGGAATGAAGAATTGACCAAGTGTTGTTTTGTTTGATTTTATTCAATTCAATTATTCAATAAATTTGTCGTTAGTTATGTCGATTTGCCATTGTTTTCTTGGGATGAAGAATGTTTCCTGGAAGAGATAAGAGAAATGACTTTTGAAGATTATAAAGAATAGTTCAATAAATTAAGTTGGATATCGATAAAATCAGATAGTGGTGCATATCGTTGTTGAATCATTGTTTTCATAAAATTCAAGGATTTCTCTCATCATGAGTAGATGAACTTTCAACTCTCGATAATTTTAGATTTTTTTTACTGATTTTAACATTTTGAATAAATTTCAAAGACCAATCGAAGTTATTATCGAGTGTTGATGAGTTTCAAAGCAATAGGTAACAATTTTACGAAAATTAAATAATTTACCTTTGGATGTACTTAGTATGGGGTGTCAGGCAAATCTAAAATACAAAAATAAAAAAAGGTTAAAATGGAATATCAGACTAGCGATGTCACCATTATTTTGAAGAAAAAAAAGTTCAGATAGTGGTGCATATCGTTGTCGAATCATGGATATCATAAAATAACAAGGATTTCTATCATCATTCGATAAATAATTTTATAAGATAATGCAGTATGTTCAAACTTACCCATTAGCGCTTCACTGCTCTAGAACGCTTGCTGGACCCATATTTTCATTTCCAGAGAAAGCGAAAATCAACCGGAAACAGCGTGGGATCTTTCCTACAAATAAAAATGGAGTCAGTGATAACATAACCTCATTTCTATACAATATGGAACTAATCTTCAAGAAATATCAGAATGGTGCATGAGTGTTGAATTCATGATTTTTCATACAAATTTAGGGTTTTTTGAATCATCATGTTAAGGTGGGACGTTTATTTCCAAAAAAAAGCTTGGTTAACATCTTACCGGGTCATTGCAGGTAGCATTCCAACGCACGTGCTCCGAACATTCCGTTTCCGCTTTCCAGCGTTCGATTATTCCAGATTTCTGTCGACACCAAGGGAATTGGTTGATCGACTTACGTTCTTTGAACTACATGATAAAAACTTGTGAAGTTGAAAGATTATTCCAAAATGAACTTTTACGAATAAAACATCCGCTCGCTGCTGCGTTTGAGAACAAAATGGACTTTTGAGCAGTCGCCTCGTTTTGAAGATGGCAACACTGCAAGAAACTGTCAAAAGGGGTGATTCAAAATTAAAGGCGGGCAACTCATATGTAAATTGCCCGCTATGTGCCCAGTGCACTTTTTGAGTCAAGAAAATTAATGAAATCGCATTATAATCAAGGGGGGTAAATAGGAAGTGATACGAACTCTCAATTTTCAGAATCAGCCATGTTGATTGCTTCGGTGCGTTTGTTTACTTTAATCCATAGAACAGTTGAGACCTAAGCTCGCCTTTTCATTTTAGCAAACAGCTAGTTTGTAAACAAAGATAACGAGCGTCACCCCACTTCTGTAAAAGTCAGAGAACCTAGTAATTTATAAAGACCTTGATTATAACTATTCAATTAGTATTAATTATTTAAAACAAGTCAAAACATTTGTTTTTTTCTCTCATTAATTGCGAATAGATTTGTGTCGGATTCTTCGTTATCAACGATCGATGGAACGAGTCTAACCGCGTTTTTGTCCTCGAAAGTCGTTAGCAAACTGGACTTTTCTGGTCACTCGTTTTTTTTTACATTTTCTATCTCTGTCACTCTCAAATCGCTCGTGCGGTTTTTCGTTAACTGCTTTTCGAAGATTGCTCTATAAAACTTAAAAGGAGCAGATTGATTCATTTCTATGCAGATTCTTAAATGTTAAAGGATACGAGTGTAGTGGCATTTGGCGTTGCGTACTTTACACGTTTTTAAATTTGTTTTTTTTTGGGTATCGTACGACGGAACTAAAGGCGATTTGAGCACTATGTTTCAGAACAAATTAGTGTTTACTATTCAGAATACTCGTTTTCAAATACAGTTTCATTAAAAAACATGACATACATTGTATTAGGATTGGAATTTGGGTATCGTTTTCGTTTATTAGCAAAGGCAACCTAGTTATCCCCAAGTTTTGCACTAACTGCTGTCATTGTTCAGAAATTCACCAGTTTTGCCCGAGGTTTGGACCTCAAGCAGGCTATTGCATTATCCCGGGTGACGATTTTGTTCGTTTATTCAGGAAAAGGTTGCTCCCGTGCCAGTGGAGAAAACGAAAAAGATATTATACCGTTATTGTTTACTGGTTTTCCTGTTTTGCTTTCTCGTCAATGAAATGAGGGATAAACTTTCAAGTCGGCAGTTTGAACTCTGCATGTTTGAATACCTTTCGTCAGAAGGAAAGAGGAAGAGGTAAATTTCTTAGAAGTTTCTTTTTAGAGGTCGGCAAAATTTATTTGAGGTATTTATAAAATCGGGAGAGTGTACAATCAGTTTTAAAAGTTGATAGACCGGCAGCGGGCTTAATCCTCGAAACGTCATCGGCCAGATTGACAGCTGTCAAAAGGGTGCGATCACACGCACACAACCAACCAACCCCGCACACTTTCTCAGCTTTTGCATTCGAGTCAACTGTGGTTTCGATTATTTTCATCAAACGCAAAGGCACTGTACGGCTGTGTGTGCATTTTATTGTGTAAAATTTTCTAGTAGTCGCCAGTTCCACAAATTCGTTTCAATTTCCTACCGAGTTTCAATCAGTGCGAGTGCGGAGTTTCGGAATAGAAAATCGCGGTTTTCGTAGGTATCCAACTTTCCTTGGCACTGATCGTACCGTCGGATTTCCCCGCAGGAAGTAGGTGTCTTAATTTTCGAGTGATTGGTCTTTTGGAGACCAAGGGAAGTGTGCAGAATTTTACGTTTTTTTTGGTAGTAATCCGCCCCGTCCTTTTAAGGTTTTGCTTTTCGCGATTAGAAAGTGAGTCTATTTTTCCCTTATACTTCCAACCCCCCGACGACTAAAAGTATCTCGATCGAAATAGGTTTATTGTGCGCCCTAAGTGAACCGAAAAAAGTCGAAAGTGTTCATAAGAATCGAAAATATCCAGTGGCCATTTCGCGAGCAATCGGAATGAATGGTCTGAAAACTTGAAACCTCAGAAGTGGTGCAAGTTTTGAGGGAGTGGAGGAAAAAAATCTAATGGTGGAGTTGGCATTAGTAGGATGCACAAAAGCAGCAAAAAGTAAATAATAATCATATCCCGTTTTTTAAATAAAAAAAAGAAGAAAACGTAAGTGGTTTATTTGTGCCCTGATGCAGTATCGTCACTAATGGATTAAGATTTTCGATTTCGAAAAGCGTAAATTTTCATCGACAGCTCCGGAAAATGTCGAGCTGAATAGAAGATAGAGGGAAAAAAATCAAAAGTGAATGCCCTCGATCAACCTTTTCTCAAGCCAGAGTAGTGAGTTGGACGGCTTAGTAGGCCGTGCTAGTGGTTCACTCGAAATACAAACGGTTTCCAAGGTGAGAAGATTAATTAGATAAAAGAAAAACCGATTGTCCAACATCGGAGAAGAAAAAAATCGTAAATGTCCATGTAAATCAGTGAAATTTGTAATTTATGCCTTACGTTGGTTGATCCATAAAAATTGCAACTAATATCAACAGAAGCCTAGTTTAAATTTCGATGTGAATCAATAGATGAAGCTGGGTGAAAATATTTTGGGGAAAATCATAGCTAAAGAACCGGAAGTGCTGTGCCTCCTTAGATAACAGAAACGTCGTTCTATTGCGTCACACACTGCCAGAACGAGAGTATAACCTTTTGGATGTAATCACGGAACGAATGACCTACAGCAGTGGAAGCTCAACAGGACGTTGCTGCGTTTGCATAATTCTTTCCTCGTTTATCTGGGAAAAGAAACACAGAATATAAGCTGCAAAACCGAGGAAGCTACCCGAGAAGAACATAGATCACGAACGAGGGACCCGGACAATCCCTAAACGGATCAATCGATTGATCAAAACAGGTAGGTGGATATTTTTTAATGTTATTTTCTATATGTAGGTACTTTACAGCTCGTTCAAATGAACTACTGGTATGCTGTTCAAATTGTTTACAGTTCGAATCTACTAGAATTAGGTACTAGAAATTCAAAAGTTATCCTATGAACTACATATTAAAGTTTATTTTACTGATCAATCTACAATTTTGTTGATTCTCCATTGTTAAACCGCTTCTTCATAGTTCCCTTAACCGTACACTCAGAAATGAAAAAAATATGAAAATTATTATATTTCAATAACTCCGATATTTCTCTGTCATTAATATCCAGAAATATTAAAAAATAACTATTTCAGATATTTAAATTTATGCATCCGAATAATTTCTTGGCGTGTAATGATCCAATGCATAAAATTTAATAACCGAGAAATTATATATTATTTTCTTCAAACAAACGCTTTGTGCGTTTGAGTCCCAACTAAACGGGTATGAGCACATGCTAGATTCTTCAGTTGCTAAATGCCTTTCAACTTGACTGCATGCAGATTCCATTCTCTGTAAATATTTAACTGAATCATATTTAAAAAAGATGGACTCAATTGCAGTAAGTAATATTACCAGCGAAATGCACATGTTTTTATGCTATGGTCAATTATGCACATTGACCATAGAACATGAACAAAAATCAAACGATTTTCGTTTGGTTTTTCTGTTTATTTCTGCTTTAAGCGTTTGCCTTTACTTTACGGCTCAAACTTTTATTTCTGACCACCAGATGTCGTTCCATAACATTTCTCAATGCATAAATTTTAATCGCAGAAATATTTCCCAGTGAGAAATATCCCAGTAATTACACCATGAGAAATATCCGTGTGCGTAAAGAGGGAGATATGTGAAAATACCTAAAATATAACTGTTTGATATTTTATTTATTTCTGAGTGTATGTAGTACCAAAGAAGGATATTGTTACTCAATAAAATTATAATCACAAATTTAAACCTTATAAATTATAAAAATCTCAAAAATTGGTCATCATAACTATTCAAGAAATATTTAAAAATAAGACATAATATAGTAGCGGACGCTTGGCGATGAACGTTTTAATTTTCATCAATCGCATCGTCTAACACACTCAACGCAAACTCTTGGATCATTACATCACAAAATCATCATTTTATTAAATTAAATCAATAGTGAGATTATCTCGTTGATTTGACAAAGCTTAACTTTAATTGACACTTCAGTTCCCGACAATGAAAAAAAAGAAAAGTATTCAACTATACGTGGGTCGCGATTGATTGAAGAACCTCGATCCAAACGTCGCTCATAACTTGTCTCCATTAACAACTTTATCGAAGTTTTTTTTTCTCATCTTCCACAGATCGTTATGGAACCTTTTTAAATTAATGAGCCTTTTTCGAAAAGCAAAAGAAATTTGTTCCACGTGTTTCTTTTTGCCTTTTTTCTTATACTTTTCCACTAAATCACATAATTTAGATTGATGATTTGTCGAGCGGACATTTCAATGGGGAAACGACGAGTTCGGAGGAGTGCACTATGCTCGATTATTAACTTCTTGCAGCGCCAACAACCGGCCAAGCAAAGATAGCTGGTTAATTTAAGTAGATTGTGTTACACGATTGTACAATTAAGCCAGTCAGTGGTAATGAGATGCGCTGAATAATTGGTTGAAAACCGTAGCGATAATCAGTTTGGCCAGTAAATCAATCAATGCGTTATATGCATTCATCAGAAGATTAATAAAGCTCCAATTCTTCGCATAAAAAGTCTTAAACGCTTAGGAATAGATAGCAGTTGTAGAATATAAGAGACAAAAATATTTTAAAAGACTCTCTAATAACAAACGTTCCTCTTCTAATTTAGCACAAAAAAAACTAAGAAAACTGAAATGTGTCAGAACGAATAAATTTCATCAAAAATAAAGCTCGCGAAGAAAATCCGCAGAAGCAACACATTACATCGTTCGACATTCCGTTTGAAGTTACGGGAGTCAAAATTCAAATCAGTCATCTCGATTTATAATTCAATGCTGCTGAATAATATCTTTCTCACCAGATGATGGGGAGCTACGTGATATCTGCAGTCATAAATTGGTTGAAACTGAAATCGTAAAATCAGAACGTCGATTCTCGACACTCTGTTCTTGTATCATTGAGATTGAATCAACGGAAAAGGGTGACATGTTATTTTCACCGTCGAGTTCTGTTTTTTTTTCTTCTCTTATTTCATTTTCCTGTGTGTCTCGAAGGCAAATAATAACCAATCTTCGATGGTTCTTCCAATGAGCCAGAGAGCCTCTACCCGAACAACCACCAGACCATGGTCAATTGATCAATTAACCCTGGAGGCAAATTGAATCAAGTGAAAGAAATGTCACAGCGTCTGACTAATGGAGCGTGCGGATTTTTAAACTGGAACAAGCAAGCCTCTGTTAGGTCAACGATCTTTGAATGAGGGACCTTTTTCTAAAAAAAAAAAAATAACGCCAATCCTGAGGCATAAACCAGATTTCTCACGATACAAAAATAGAGGAAAAATGGGCTTTTTGTTTTTGGCAAGAGACACCACCAATCGTAACCGTGCCGTCGTGAAGAGTCTGGATGTTGTGTGAAATCTGTTTTGTACTGTTTACCATTTGGCAACGCCCTATAACCAGAAGGCAAATGTGGTGTAAACGGAAAGAGCTTTCTGCTGAAAAAAAAAGAAGTGTGGCATCCACTTTATGGGGTATGCAAGCCGGCGTTTGTTCTACCGTACCCTGAGGAGGATGTAAATGTCAGTCGTCGCTTGTACTACGGCTAGCTGTTGAGCCTACACCCATCATATGATGGGTTGGGTGTTTTATCCAGGAAATTACAACCTACAAGATATTCAGGATTTTATTGAATTTCAAGTGGCTACTGAATAGTTATGAAGTGTCAAGTGAAATTAGATCTTCTCAAAGAAACATATTCGTAGACGGTCTCTAATCATCTCATGCCAACGCTGCCAAAAAAAAAACCTAACATTAGTGTTGAAAGTTTAAGAGTTAATTTACAGTTTAAATCTCCTCATACCATTAGAATTTAACCGAGGCTTCGCCTGTTCACTGTTACTCTAAAAATACTCTAAAGGTTACACTAAAATTAGCGCTTATAAAACATTACAGAAGGCTTCCATATTGTGTTCCATGAATTTTGTTCACAGAGATCTTAAATGAGTATATTTTTTGTCAAGCAAAAAAGTGAAAAAGTACCTAGATAGTAACGTTTAAAATGCAATTTCATTTCGTTTATCAAAAACCGAAAAATAAGTCCGTTTGTGGGGCAAATTGGGTACCAACCTGGGGTATCATAATAGACTGAGTCGATTTGGGGTCATTTTTGAATTTCTCAAACCCTGGGGTCTTAAAAGCTTCGTCTTGGTCCAAAACTCATCCATGATTTTTTGTAGAATTTTTAAGTAACGTTTACATGAGTAAATTTGAAGTTTTAGGTTTGTATGGGAAAATTGAATATTTTGTACTGAAAAATCAACATCGCTTTTGTTTCTCTTGTGGAGCCGAGCCAGCTGATGGTTTTTGTGCCAATTTATAAAATTCCTAAGGGAAATTTTCCGCTGAACAACTTTGTCCAAGATTGTAACTTCGTATCTTTTTAGGCAAAAAAGTTATTAGCAGTTTAATAAGGGTATGTCTTTTCGCATTGATAAACCATTAATTCAATTGACATCACTGCAGGGTGCCTATCGAGGTACTGCATAACTACTTTTCATGCTATACTTCACGAGGCTCCAGCAGGGATTTCAATTGAATTAATGGTTTATCAATGCGAAAAGACATACTCTTATTAAACTGCTAATAACTTTTTTGCCTAAAAAGATACGAAGTTACGATTTTCGACAAAGTTGTTCAGCGGAAAATTTCCCTTGGGAATTTTATAAATTGGCACAAAAGCCATCAACTGGCTCGACTCCACAAGAGAAACAAAAACGATGTTGATTTTTCAGCACAAAATATTCAATTTTCCCATACAAACCTAAAACTTCAAATTTACTCATGTAAACGTTACTTAAAAATTCTACAAAAAATCATGGAAGAGTTTTGGACCAAGACGAAGCTTTTAAGACCCCAGGGTTTGGGAAATTCAAAAATGACCCCAAATCGACTCAGTCTAGTATCATAAGCATCCTTATAAGTATACACTTTTCAGGTGTTTAAGAGATCAACAATGATACATACTCAACACACACAGTTTTCGTACATAAATGTACAAATCGTCTGGTGCTCGTACAAAACATCGAAAATCACAAGAAAATGAAAAACGACAAAAATGATAAAATGAAATAGAAATAAAAATGTGATCAAAATCATTGAAAACACATTGCCAACACCTCAGGGAAACTCAAAACCACAAGCTGTGTTGGCTGATTTTAGCGTGTATGATTACACCGTTTGTATTGTTGTCATCAACAACTGTCAACCGGTATTGTTCTCGATTAGCGAATTGACAAAAGAGAATGAAAGCAAAAGAATCTGTTATGGTTTTGCAGAACGTGTCCGTGAAGGATCGGGTTACGACGTCCGGGAATTTCTCCGAAAGAAACCGTGAGTTACCCCTTAATTCGCAAATTGAGAGTGCTGAACAGCTTCGCATGCCTCGCCCTTGGTAACGCCTTCGTGAATGCTTCAGCTGGCTAATCCTCAGTTGAGATATGTCTCAAAGAACGCTGACCGCTTCTTATGATCTCCCTGATGAACGCGTATTTGACATCCAAGTGTTTCATCCGCTGATGAGTCCTCGCCTCCTGCAGGTGCTGTCCTCCTGCTAGCCACAAACCTTCCTTCACCACATGCAAGGCGCTCCAATCTCAGCTTCGATCGATGAGAGACTGACTGTCTGCTAACGTTTCGTTGACCACGAAATTAAATTCTCTAAGATCATGTATGCATTGCCCGATAACGATCTTTGATCATCGGAATCGTTAGCGAAATTCGCGTATATCCGATGAGTATTTCCGTTATTGCGTTTCTGCGGTATACCAACACCGTATCGGTCGTACCTCGAAGGTATCGCAGAACACGCTTGAGGCCTTGCCAATGCATATCCGCCGAAATTTGCTCAGTTCGCTAACCGCTGCACAGATAACTTGGCCCGAAGATGTCGCCAGATATTGAAGACAACCTATCAACTCCTTGGAAGGCTGCTCGGTGATAACCTCACCATCTTCCAGCTTCGTCCACCGAACGTTGGTGTTAAGCGGTGTGCCTACGGGCTTACAATCGGCCTTCCAAATCGTTGCAAATCCTTCTCGATGTATCATGATTACGAATAATTTAGAACGTGATTTGGAATAACCTTCCAAGCTCGGTTTGATGCAAATATCCTCTGATAAATCTTGCCAGCAATCAGGATGTCATCCACTTACAGGAGAATGAGTCCTTGCTTGTAAGATCGGCAAACGCAGCAGTCACTTTTCAACGGAACGAAACCAAGTTTTCGTACCTCTTCGTCGCTTCGCTGATTCCAAGCACGACCTGCTGCAGCCGAACCACCTTCGATTTTCCGATGTTGTCATCATTAAGATAACCTCTTCTGAATTTCCGTTAAGAAATGCAGTTTTGACGTCCATCTGATGGACGACCATGTGGAGTTCGTTTGCCAACGCCAAGACGGTGCGAACACTCTCCATCTTGGCCACCGAAGCGAAGGTTTGCCTGTAGTCCTGTCCTGGTCTCTGAGAACACCCTTTTGCAACCAGTCGTGCCTTGTAGTGACTGTTATTCTTTATGGTGAACACTCTCCAGCAATGAAATCGTATCAGAATCGTTTACAATGGTGTTGGGCATTGCTATTTCAACTGAATAGTGAAAAGATCGTAGAAAATGTCATATGAAGTCAGTTTAAATCGGACATGATAGGAATTCCGTTCTGTTTTAAATTTTGAATTGATTTAGCTTCCGCGGGAGCTTCAATGAGAAAATCATCGTCATTTTCTCTCTGCAACCAGCAGTACATCCAGATGGCTAAGAATCAGATGGGAATTGAGTAATATTGACCAATGTAGCGTCTCGATTACCTTCGAAAGTCGAAGCTGAAACAAGACGACAAAACTCTCGAAAACCAACAGCCACTGATATTAATCAGGACTGAATCCCACTTTGTGCTAAAGGAAAGCTAAAATTTTATTAGCAAAATTGCGTAGCTCAACTTGACAGCACTTAAGCGCCAACAACTAAAAAAGTTGATGGGCTTTCTTCCTAGGGGTGGGCTTCCAAAGAAGACTAAACAAAATGGTGTTGGCGAAATGAGGAATGTTTGTGTACTTAGTCGCCGTGGAATAGCCGTAGTTCTCCGCAGCATGAAATGACCAAACACAATGCTTAAAAAGAGGTTCAAATGCAAACTTACCGATAAAATCGTCCTTTCATCTGCACACAAACTACCGCCAGAGAACTTCCCGGGCTGGGGTTGGATGCCAAAACGTATAGTTAGGCCGTTAACTCCCGAGATCGTCGTAGACTCGAATCGCAACTTGCGCGGCACGTACTATTAGGGCAAAATACTTGAAGGCAGTAGGGTAATAACCGCCTTACTAAGATTTACTTAAAACGCAGCTTATTTTACAAACCGACCGAACAACTCCCAGATCAAAATGCTAAGACCTCCAGGTTTTCTTTTTGGTCTCCAAGAAAACTCCATTTTTCATCCTCCCATAGAAAAGCCACCTTTGGTAGCTTATAATGACTGTCAGAATAACGATAAGTTATTCTGTTGTCCTTATGAGTGGAATTTCCATTTTACCGAAATTTCACATTTCAGCACACAAAGATCCACTCCCAATAAGACTGACATGATCCATGTTCAAATTATGCATTGGAGATACTACGGATATTACCACTTTGCCTACTACGGGCCGTTACAGTGAAAAATATTGTCGCTGGCAAGAACTTAAAGGCTATGAGAGTAAAAACTTGCGCTCTCTTGCATTCTTCCGATAGGTGTAGCTTCTGTCGCTTCAGAAAGAAATGAATTTCATATATGTATATTGCCTCCACTTTGGTGAGTAAATGCTGTTTTTTCAACTTTCATACGATCATTCAATAATGTATATGGAAGGTATATTAAAACAGCATAAGAATATAGCTACAAAAATGATTGCTGTGTCACTTTGATAGAAAGAAGGGGTTTTCTGTGACCTGGGGGTAAGCTGACCGCTTCCCAAGTCTTGTTTCCTTCTAATGCCGTATTTGTTTTTACCCTGGTGGCCCACTAGTTTTGCACTAAATGCTGTCAAAGCGTTTTTTATATAAAGATGACAGCAGCTAGTGCACAACTGGTTGGCCACCAGATGAAAACAAATACGGTATAAGGCAGCCATCTCCTCGCCAATGGTGGTCTTCCAGGACTCCCAGTCGTCTGTTATATTTTTATTCTTTATAGTTTTTGAATCCACCTCAGTAAAAATAATAGGATTAGCGGTAATGGTTATGAAGGGACAAAAGGTTGTTGATTGACCCTATGAAGTATCCTACTAACAATCCCTCCTTCATTCCTCATTGACTACTAGGACGTGGCCGGCGCCGTTATTGATCATTTTCAAAGGGAGAGCATAAGTTTGGTGCATGGTGAATGAACTGCTAGTCCCAAGCACCATTCTTTTGGCCCTTGCACAAAACTGATGGCCGCGATCAATCACGAAGTAGCAACCATATTGGCGAGGTAGAACATGTTCTGTTTAGCCTCGCCAGCGATCATGGAATTTGAAGTGCGTCATTTGAACAAAGTCCAATCAAATATGTTATCTAAAACTTCAAATGAATGGTCATATTTAAGCACTTTAAGTTCAATGATTTAAGGTGGATATGAGTAGTCAACAATGCTAAGCTAAGCTAGGATTAGTGGTAATGGTTACTTGAAGCGCGTTCTGAGGAAGGTTTCCGAAATTACAGGAAAATCTTTAATTTCACCGAATTTTGAAGAAAATTATATCACAGAGCATATGTCACAGTTCACAGAATTTCTAGCTGAATCACAGATTTCGCAGAATGTGCCTGATTTTTCAGGCATTGCCTGATTTTTTGAGGCTCTGCCTGACAACCTGATACGCCATTGAATTTCCTTGATTTTTTAAAGTATGCCTGATTTTGCCTGATTTTTGCGAATGTCATGAAAAATGGGTAATAAGGAACTGGAGTGGGTACCATAGCTGAAGTGAAAAAGTGAAAATGTGGCTGAATCAAAGAGATCGAAAGATTCCCGTTAATTCTTATTTAAGAAAGGGATCTAAATGGAATCTTTCGATTGCTTGATGCAATAGAATTATTCAACCAAGTAGGCTCACAACAAATATTAGAGTAAAAATGTGGAGGGATGACCAAAAAAAAGGTCATTACTTTGAGGGCAATTTCCGTTACTTTAACGTCGCACAGTGGGCCAGGAACCACACTTTTGCGGTCAAAATTGACTGCAGGCCAGAAGCTTCGTTGTAGCTCATCGATGTCTTCGACAAAATTACTCGGCTATATTTGCGCTATCTATTTATGGATTTGAATTAGTTCTATTTTTCTCCGCAAGGTGGCGCCAAAATCTAACTTTTTACAGAAGCAAGATACAGACATGGTTTCTTCTACAAAATTGTTCATTATACCTTCCACATAAACTTTGTTGAACATTGTTAAGCTCTATGTTGTGTACTTACCTTGCAAAAATAATTATTAAAAGAAACCTTGCAAAAACATGTTTTTTTCACCTATTTTTTGTTTTAAGCTATATAATACCTCAAATTTCCACAGTATTCGATTAAAATAGACTCAAATGAGATATTCCAGTGGAAAACTTATTTGGTTCGCAGATTTTTTCTGTCAAATTCGCAAAAAATGGGTTAAAATTATACATTTTTCAAATTAAAATAACTCGCTTGCGAGCAGTTTTGCGCACCTCATTTTTCGAGAAGTGACAGGTGTGATTATGATCTCAACGCATGTAAAAAATGTCGGTGGGTTCTCGTGGGTTCCTTGCCAAATGATTTAATAAAGTTGGTTAATTTTCAATACAAATTCACATATTTGAAGACCTTTTTCAAAGAAAACATCCGCATTTCTCGTAGAAAAGTCGAATTTTCATCGTTCAGTTATTGGATGAATCTATTGCTTGTTAAGTCGATGCTTGAATAAATAATTAAGTACATTTTTCGCCTTTTTCAGTAAAGTTTGTAAAAATCCAAGTTTTTAAAAAATGATTTAAAAATCAGTTTTAAAATATTTTTTATTTTTTTAATAAATTTGACCAAATGTGCTTAATCGCCTAATTCAGCATCACAATGGACTAAAGCAATAATAAAACAACAAAAACTCGACTTTTCTACGAAAAATGCGGATGTTTTCTTTGAAAAAGGTCTTTAAATATGTGAATTTGTATTGAAAATTAACAAACTTTATTAAATCATTTGGCAAGGAACCCACGAGAACCCACCGACATTTTTTACATGCGTTGAGATCATAATCATACCTGTCACTTCTCGAAAAATGAGGTGCGCAAAACTGCTCGCAAGCGAGTTATTTCAATTTGAAAAATGTATAATTTTAACCCATTTTTTGCGAATTTGACAGAAAAAATCTGCGAACCAAATAAGTTTTCCACTGGAATACCTCATTTGAGTCTATTTCAATCGAATACTGTGGAAATTTGAGGTATTATATAGCTTAAAACAAAAAATAGGTGAAAAAAACATGTTTTTGCAAGGTTTCTTTTAATAATTATTTTTGCAAGGTAAGTACACAACATAGAGCTTAACAATGTTCTACAAAGTTTATGTGGAAGGTATAATGAACAATTTTGTAGAAGAAACCATGTCTGTATCTTGCTTCTGTAAAAAGTTAGATTTTGGCGCCACCTTGCGGAGAAAAATAGAACTAATTCAAATCCATAAATAGATAGCGCAAATATAGCTGAGTAATTTTGTCGAAGACACCGATGAGCTACAACGAAGCCTCTGGCCTGCAGTCAATTTTGACCGCAAAAGTGTGGTTCCTGGCCCACTGTGCGTCGCCTGATTTTTATTTCGCCAGTTCCCTGATTTTGGAAAAAAAAATGTTGGCAACCCTGAGCACAAACATAACACAGAACATATCGTGCAACACAAAACCTGGAACTGCTGACACATACATTTCTGTGTGCTACATTTCGGTTTGGCACCTTTGGCACTGTGTTGCACTTACTGTGTTCGTGCTATTTTCGGTCCCTGTGTAAAACTGCAATAGAAAACAGTTTATCGTTTTCCATTCCCATCAAAGACTAAGGAGGAAGAAAAAAAACCACACGGCAGACGGCCAACGCAGTTCGCGAAAGACTATAACATTAAACCGCAGACACCAGATACCCAGATTGATCAGAGGCGCTTGAATCCATACAACTACAAGTCGCCTAGAATCATACGCCATCTGTCGGGGCATCGTGAAACTACTGTGCTTCATCAAGAAAAAAATTACACTTGATAATTAACAAGCCAAACGAAAACCGTCTTGATTGAATCACCTATTAGTATTTGAAATTATGTCTCAAATATTTTCATTATCGTTTTTGTCTTCAATGTTAATTGTTTACTTTAATTTACTGTATCATAATAAGAGATGAATGTTATACAAACAATGACTGTTGATCGATTGAGATAAAAAAAAATACAAACGCAACGTTATAGCGGTCCTTAGTTCGGAGCCAATTAATTTTGAGATTCAGTTTTGATTTCAAAATTAATTTATCCGGCTGAGTAACAGTATGAAAATTATAATATCTGTTATAAATAATTCATTGAGTTCGGAATTGTTCGTCTTAATCTGAAAGGTTGACTGCGACCAAAAAGACAAACTACATATAACTCCTTGAAAACCTTGAATTCTAATTTATCTTAACTGTTTCTTGGCTCGTGCCTAGATAGGTTTGAGGAGTGAAATAAGTTATTGACATTCTCGTTGGGTTGATTGGAACGTGTTTAGACAATGTAAAAAAAAAGCTGAATAATATTTAAATGTGATGAATGTATTGATAAAATCTTTAATCTCTGTGCTTTAATCCTATTTGCCGCTGGGAGTGTTCGTGATATAATGCTGGTTGTTTCGCTAAAACTTATAAATTTTTGGAAAAATAACCTCAGAAACGACCGTGTTCTTCGACCGGGTATTTTTCCCTGCTCAAATGTGCGTGAGAAATGTCAAAAAACAACTGTACACGGAGAAAAATATATAGATTTATCAGTTATTTTACGCGTCTACATGAACATAAATATGGTTGTTTGGTTCTTAGCCGAAAATACGTTCAAACCAACAATCAGATGATACTTTGCCACGAAAGGATAAATGGCTGATTTAGCGATTGCATCGATGCTAAGAATCCAACAGGAATTTTCATTCATTCATTCGTACGGCGGTTTCTACTGTAAATGCTGCTCCCCGTGAACGTAGGGCATCGTAGATTCAAAATAATAATTGAATTAATTTGAACAGATAAAATGCATTGTTTTTCTTTGTTGTTTTTAATGAAACGCATTTTTATTTATTTTTTTATTTAATTACATTACGATCAGTGGCATGATTTTTCATTTTGACCGCTGCACTGTTTGATTTTTTTCTTTCTGCTGGGGGAGCAGCCGCCATGGCCCTGATACAAAATGCTGTTAATTTTTTCGGTGGAAATCGAAAAACCGGCGCCCTGAAAGAAAATTAAAGTTATAGGGAAAATATGATTGTGCTGAAATTTCAAATAACTTAAGAATACTTACCCGATATGATCTTGTTCATCACTGTTTTTTATTCGACCTTCCGGATTGGCCCTCAGGGGCCAAAGTAAACCATGTATCTGAAAACATTAAAATATTGTTTTTGTATAAAGAAAATCAACTGAAAAAATGCATATCATGTTTACCTTTCCGCTTCGTGTTTGTCGACTTCTTCCATTAGAAATAATTACTGGCTTTTTTCCTCTAAGTCTGACAATTTACCTGCTTGTTCATACGAAATTCGAGGTCTAGTCAAGCATCAGTGATATTTGAAAAATAACTATCAGATATTTTAACGTAGACTAGGAAAATATAGCCAAATCTACTAGTTGTTAAATTAGTTTTGCGATATGCGGTTGAGAAATCCTCTACACCCACATCAACTTGACATAAACGTTAGTTTGTTTGGAGTTTTCGATGTTGATAAAGCAATATTATGGGTTCAACCAAAAATATGTGATATAGATGAGTCAACCATACAAATTTTGATAACAACCTGTACAGTTTTTTATCCGTGTAATGACCATCTCGCGTGAGCTTTCATTACGTCGTATTAAACATCTTGAAAATACACAGAAAATTGCTTAAAAAGGTATCAAAACAACTTTAAAATTTGTATTTCACATATAGAATATGTTGTCTAGACTACAAATATTCTAAATGGAAAGAAGTTGCGACTAGTTTAGGTCAGATTTTGTTTTTTTTCGTAATAAAACTGTTTGTTTACATTTTGTTTCATACGACGTAAGGAAAGCTCACTCGAGATTTTGGCTTAATTCTGGACTAGACTGGAAAATTAACCTTAAAAGCGACCATGTTTTTAGACTTTTTCCCCCATTCAATCCGTACACGAGAGCAAGTGCGCGTGAGAAATGTCAACTTAAAAATCTTTTATACTAAAAAAAAAAGTTGGAAAACTGCACTAAATTTGGAATATTTCAAAATGTATGTTTCAAATCCATTTCTTTTTGCTTCCGAATTTTTTTTACGTTTGACATTCAACCAAATTCTTTGAATCAAAGTTTATTTAAAACCATATTTCGAAAGTAATTAGTTTACTAAATGAATCTATTCTTCAAAACTATAATGTTGAATAAGGGTCATTTCAATGTTCCTTAACCGCTGCACAGTGGTCCAAAAGGGCCTGAAATGGAACTTTTTTCCTGGTGACTTTGTCTTTCATTTTAGCTATTAGATGTCTTCAGAACATTTACTAGTAAGATTGTTTCCCATAACGTGAAAGTATCAAAAATAAGTCACAGCCTACTACGATAAAAATAAAAACACTAACTTTTTTGTTTGAAGAGATAGAGACTAAATTTGTTCTACAAAGTTGTAGATATCATCAAAATATGAAACTTTGCTGAAACAACAAGAGCTTTATCTCTATTCAGTGCAGAGTTATAAAGCTTTTAGTTCAAAACATACTTAAAATTTGTTTTTTGTACTTAACTATTGTTAATTTTGAACTTACATAAATATGATCTTCACAACATTTATTGCGATACTCAATACGCACATTTTGCACTAGATCTTAAGTCTCTACGACCTTGTCTTCCGAAGTTATCGCAATTTCAAGTTTTATTTTTCCTTAATTTCACGAATTTCTAGGGTAAAATGGGGCAAGTGGATCCAAAAACTAAATACCACATCTTGAAGTATAATTCAAGTACTACAAACTTAGCCAAAAACTACTTGTCTCCACGCGCCCGTTTTTGAGTACGGTCGGCATAAATTTGTTGAATTCTTAGATTTTAACGAGAAAATAGAGATTGATTGTTAATAATTCTGTCATATCTTCTCAAGGAATGAACTATCTGTTTTGATGTCTTCAAATGAAAGTTGCAACAACAAACGAGCTATTGAATGGTATTTTTTAGAGAATTTTTGATGATACCGTTTGTACCTTTTAACAGTTTTAAAGCGTTTTTACGGTTTTAACTGGAAATGCTTCTTGTTAATTTTTTTTTTAAATATTAAATTTGAAAAGGTGATAAAATTTCAATGCGTTTTGATGTGCTATTTGATGATTTCAGTTGAAAACGGATAAAGTTATGTGCATTTTAAGCATGTTTTTATTTCAACAATGACAATAAAACTCTATTTGCTCGTTAAAATCTAAGAATTCAACAAATTTATGCCGACCGTACTCAAAAACGGGCGCGTGGAGACAAGTAGTTTTTGGCTAAGTTTGTAGTACTTGAATTATACTTCAAGATGTGGTATTTAGTTTTTGGATCCACTTGCCCCATTTTACCCTAGAAATTCGTGAAATTAAGGAAAAATAAAACTTGAAATTGCGATAACTTCGGAAGACAAGGTCGTAGAGACTTAAGATCTAGTGCAAAATGTGCGTATTGAGTATCGCAATAAATGTTGTGAACATCATATTTATGTAAGTTCAAAATTAACAATAGTTAAGTACAAAAAACAAATTTTAAGTATGTTTTGAACTAAAAGCTTTATAACTCTGCACTGAATAGAGATAAAGCTCTTGTTGTTTCAGCAAAGTTTCATATTTTGATGATATCTAAAACTTTGTAGAACAAATTTAGTCTCTATCTCTTCAAACAAAAAAGTTAGTGTTTTTATTTTTATCGTAGTAGGCTGTGACTTATTTTTGATACTTTCACGTTATGGGAAACCATCTTACTAGTAAATGTTCTGAAGACATCTTATAGCTAAAATGAAAGACAAAGTCACCAGGAAAAAAGTTCCATTTCAGGCCCTTTTGGACCACTGTGCGCTGCCCAGTAAGTAATAAATAATTTCGCTGTAACTAAACTTATATATCGATTTCAATGCTTCTCCACACCACCAAAACGGATTTTGAATGGTAAAAGAACAGTACTGTCTTGATGCAAACGAAAGTCATTTTTATTTTCTTGTTGTTTTATGGAATTTCAAATATCGTATGTCTGTGTGAGTGAATTCATTTAATGTTTTGATTTTGATGTGACGAATTCACGTTTGTTTTATTTTACCCATGGATAAAATCAATTACACGTGCGATATTCAAAAAATGGTTCGAAATTCGACCAACAAAAAAAATATGAAAAAATAACTTCACAACAGAACACGAAAAGCTAAGCTATTCTTACTAAACAGACTCGGATGATTGAGATTGTTCGTCAAGAATCATCATTATGTCAACCAACGCACTTTGTTAGAAATTGTGCTAAATTTGTAGGAAAATATATCATTTCGAATCCAAAATATTGTTTCCACAACTGCCTCTTCCAGTGGGCGGTGAAAGGACTAGTTTGATATCCAATTTAGTCAGATATTTTGAAAAGAAGACATTTCTCCAATGTGACTAAATTTTTCATAGAAAGGGAAGTTTTAAGATTTATTGGGGAAAAAAGTAAATAATAATCTGACACCATTTTTTGTTGTAAATGGTGACTTAATGGTATATTTCGTTGTTGCGATTTTCATTAAGCTTCTTCTGTTAACAAAACATTGCTTTACAAATTTTGGAAATATCACCTCTACTTTTGTTTTATTCAGTTTTTGTAAACCTCTATAAATGTGGCAATTCGGCTAGGTGAAGGGTTTTGAGAAACTCTAACTGATTCAACTGATATAACAGTTCTAAACAGTAATAAAATTTAAAGCCACATTCAATATACTGTAGTTTTGCAATATACAATCAGTGGAATGTTTTTACGATGTCATTTGTCGTTTTCTCAATAAGTCCTAGATCGTTTTATAACTATTTACAAATAATTGGGTTGTCACAATATTTTTTTACTCGGGAAACTTGAACTTACCCTTGATAGAGGTTTCGGGGTTAAAGAAATCTTGCAGTTGAAAGTCTTCACAAATGAAGCCAAAGATGTCATAAATGGTTATTTTTCAACCACAACGCAATAAGGAAGTGTAGCAGAAAATCTAGAGTTTTCATACAAATTTCTTTTCTGTCAAAGTCGATGTATTTTTTATAAACTTTATGGTTGAATTCTAACCACATCTGGTTAATGCGCTCCAATTAAAAAACGGTTCTTTAGTGGTTTTCGAAATATATCGTGTTATTTTATTCTATCAAAAGAAGGTAATCAAAAACGACAGTGTTCGTCGCTAGATGTAAAAAACAAATAGCACAATGCAAATGTGTGTGATGTATCGAGATTTTTCCTTTTGTGTATGTGGCCGTTAGTTTCACGATAACCCGTAGATAGCGCTGCGGAACAAGCGCCAAAATCAGCCTTCAGTGGTCAGTCTGGGTATCTGCTGTCTGCGATTAAACCTTCGTTTGGTAACTGACTCTGTTAGTACACTGTTTAAGTTATCGGATTTGCAAGTCAAAATAAGAATGTTGCGTTGAGTTCGATTCTCACTTTATTTTAAATTTTAAATTTTAGGATAAATTATCCAATAGAATGAAAATGCACAACTTTTCCCTTGAGCGTAAACTTTTTCCAGCTCTGCTGGGTTTTTCGATACCCTTAGCTCTCTTAAATGTTAATTATAGTAAGCAATATTGAAAATATAAACAGAACAAAAAATATGAGCAAGAACGTCAGCTGATAGAATATATCAAAAGATGCCATTCTTCTACTTTTAAATTACCGGAAACTAGGTTACAAGTGTTTTTGGCCAGCCAGACCTCTGCTTCTGACCCAGTTGTCTGCCAATGTAATCCGTTTCTAGCGCTAGGGTCACATATTATTCCATCACCGAGCAGCAAATCCATCCAAAGTGGTGTGTGGTGGTTCTAGAGCTAGTACATCCGCAACCCCACTCACTGGCACTTGCTCTTCGGGGCAAGTGAGGTTGTTTTTTTTTCTGCTCAGAAATCTTCTGTTGAAACGATTACATAACCTCCATCATCAGCATTCTGGTACGGCACCACCAGTCAATAAGTTGCTACTCGGTTTTGCTGCTCCCTCTAAGCGTGTTAGCTTAAGGCGCGCCAGTAACCTATCACGAGCTGGCCATGTGGCCATCTTCTATTGAAAAGACGTTTGAAAAAAGTTGTTTTTTTCGAATACGCATTTCATTGGAGGAAAATTTTGAAAACAACTGCTGTATTCAAAATTGGTCAAGTTGCTTGAAAAAATAGTCGAAATAGCACTTACTTACAGCTTACAAAAAAAATCCACAAAAAATGTTCCACCTTTGAAAAATCAGGTGCAACAACACAAAAATTGCTTACCGTCCCCCGAAAAAGAAAACAAAACTGAAACCCGATAGGACCGGCGACGTTTGTTTGACGGAATTGACTGCTGCTCAACAACCCCCGTTCTGAGTTTTGTTTCCTCCCCGAGGCGTCTGGGTAAATTGAACAAAACCGCGATGACTGTCAATTGCATCAGCTGTTTTAAAAGCGCGAGCGAACCTTTGCGATGCAGAAATTGCCCGCGTGGCGTCTATTTGAGATACTTGTAGGATAGACGGGCTGTAGGCAGTTTTTCGCGTTTCGTCGTTCGATCCCAATCTTGGTTTGTTGCTTGGTTTAAGCTCAGCTGCTTCATACTTGCGAGGCAAAAAACTACCCGAGATGATGTACTTTATAAATAATAGACTCTGGTGGGAATTGATGCAACAAATAATGCAAATGACTCTCATTCGAGCGCACTACGCGCGTTTAGGAAATGCACCGGTTTCTTGATGTTAGAGTTTTGAAACAATTTTTTTGTTTTGTTAGATTTTCCGCTAACATTCTGATTCAATTACAGTGAGAAACGGTTTAAATCTAGATTTAATCCGGTTTTTATTTGCAGTCAGTAATTTCAACATTTTTGAACATATCTATGTTAAAGACAGCTTTGATGATGTCACTTCACTATTTACATTGACTGGTACTTTATGAAAAGAAGACATTCCCTGAATGCACAATGAATCAATTGAACATTCACTGCATCATGTTTACTAATACCGGAGTAGGAGTGATTGATCACATCTATCTTACCGTTAGCAATCGAACACAAAGACTTTATTTCTGTTCTATCGAATAGCCCTTTGGGCATGATTCTTCAAACCTTTTCTCTATTCTATCTAACTCGGAACAAATGCATGTTGTCTGTCGCCCAATGCCCAGGAGAAATTCATCGGTAGCCTATCTGTGAAAGATTGCAGTTACAGTTGCGTAAACTTATCTGCTACCAAGATATTCACGCTAATTAACATTGCCCCGACAATATAATAAACTGCAGCTGAATTAAAAACGGAATCTCTTCTTTCGCCGTCGTCGTCGTCGTAGCCATTTGTTAACGAGACGACTAAGACGACTTGAATGAGATTCGCCGACGGCTAGAATTAGGAAACAAATGCTGTTTTCGTTAAGCATTTTCACCCGAAACAGTAGCGCCAAGTGAGCGAGCAGCCGAGATAAACAAATCCAGATTCTCTAATAAAGACTTCATTTGTCAAGTGCTTGCACTGACGAAAAGTCACGTTCTTTCGTTTTGTTTTTATTTTTATCGCGCTGGATGCATTCTCCAGATACACAGAGCAGTTGAAAAAGGGTGATTCATGCAAAATGAATGGAACGACGATAGCGTCTAAAACATTTTAAATTAAAAAAAATGCTCAAGTTCATCATGTTTGTTTGTTCGTATTACGAACATTATTTTGTTGACAGGTTGTCAAATAAAAAGCGTTGCAATTTCTCAAAATTCTGTGCTAGGTGTTTAACAAACAACCGCCGTGCGAGCGTGTTGAAACTCGATTAGCCAATTTATGAAGGTCGCCATCGGAAGTGAATTCTTTTTGCGAATACCCCTTTTCAAAAAAAAAAAAAAGGATCAAAACACATTACAGATCAAAGAGATAGAGCCTTTTCTATATTTTTACAAAAATCCCTAGACATGTTTGCTTCATACGATAGAAGATTGACTTTAGCTAAGGTTGCCAGATTTTTTTAACACGTACTCGGGCTGGACAAATCCAGACTATTTTATCTAAAAACTTAACAAAATACGGGCATTTGATTACAAAATTGTCGGCTAAATATCCGGGAAAACTTGATCAAAATCCAGGAATAACTCAACACAAATCAAGAAAAAAACACTTAAAAAAACATTTTTTTTCCTAACTCATCAGCAGTTTTTAAACCGTCTTTTAGGCTTTCAAAAAACTTTCATGATTATTTTTATAAAAGTTGCTAAAAAAATTTCGTTTAGCATAAAAAAATTGATGAATTTTTTTTGCTGAAAAAGTATGGGAGAGTGGGGAATCATCTTTTTTTTTTTTTTTTTTTTATAAAAACGAACACACACATATAGGATCTTAGTGAAACTTCATGTTTCTTTGAAGAGATCTAATTTACTTAACTCTAAGGCGTACATCTTTCAAGGATATTATGGCTAGCATCTTACAAATGCTAAAACCACCAGTCCATAGAAAGAGTACTATGTGTGCCGTGATCGGGATTCGATCTCATGGACTCTGGCTTAGAAGACTGGAACGCTATCCTCTAGGCCACGGCCGGCGGCTTTTATAATTTCTTTATTATAAAAGATAAAATGAAAATAAAAATTGGTATGGTTTTCTACATTTTCAAGGAATTATAAAGTATTTTTTCTTAATTTTTAATAAGTTATTTTCCCCAAATTCTGACTGTTTTAAAAAAAGCAATTATTTTTGGATTTTGAAAAATGGTGGGGAATCGTGGGTCACTAAATCCAAATTGACCAAATAACATGCTAAGTTTATGAGTTGATCCAAAACTGTGATTTCATAATTCATTTCGTTATTTCAAAGCAATTTCAGATGTTGAAATAAAAAAAGAGCTGTGTATGATCGAATAGATTCCAAAACCTGGCTCGCGAAAGTTTTGGCAAAATTTCTTATATAGGATGGACAAAATATGTTTCATAACTCTTCATTTGGCATAAGAAAACTTTACAGACAGGGAAAACGTATTTTATGTTCTGCATGTGTATAAAAACATAAAAATATAGGTGGTTCAAGATATGTGGCCCACGATTCCCCACAAGCTATGATTTGCAAATTGGTTGCGTTTGTGTGACTTATTGATGTTTCATCAAAAATTCCTTTTCCACGTGAAAGATCATGACAAAACTAAGATCATAAGCGTATGAACATATTTTCTATATGAACTTTAGGTTCCCCATCGATGCAATTATTTTTAATTCTGAAAGTAAATTTTTCTAACTTTTGTTAGCTTGATAAATAAAAGAAGCATATCTGTACAAACACGTGAAAAGGCTCTATCTCCATATATAGCGAATCGAGAAAAACGCGTTTGAAAAAAGTACAACCTATTTTAAATCGCTAATTAAAAATTACTTGAAATTTTTGATTTTTATGATAGCTTAACGATTTTTAGGAGCATCCTCTATATGTTGGAATAGAGGAATATCAATTTTCATGAAAAAACAACGCGCTATCGTAGATAGAACCTAGCTCACGTAATATTTTATCTCCCTTGTTTATACACCCTTTGCTATTTTCTCATTTCTAGCTTTAGTTTTAAGCTTGCGTTCATTTGCAACTATGTTTTTATGTTGAATAAAGTGTCAAATATTTACCAACACACAAAAAGAATCTATATCCATGATGGCGTATTGAGAAAAACGCGTTTGAAAAAAATACAACCTATTTCAAATCGCTAATTAAAAATCATTGAAATTTTTGATTTTTATGAAAGACAAATGATTTTTAGAAGCTTCCTCTATATGTTGGAATAGAGGAATATCAATTTTCATGAAAAAATAACGCGCTACCGTAGATAGAACCTACTTCACGTAACATTTTGTCTAACCTGTTTATACACCCTTTGCTATTTTCTTATTTTTAGCTTTAGTTACTAGCTCGCATTCATTTGTAACTATGTTTTTATGTTGAATAAAGAGTTAAATTGATTATTTTGAGTTTGTTGGCGGAGTAGTAGCGAAAAATGGTTTCGGAGTAAAGGGTGTATATCCATGTAATGGCAGTTCTGGTTTAAGAATGTTTATAGATCCTTTACTCAAATTGAGTTTTTAATGTAACGGAATCTTATTTTCTCAAAAGGGTTTTACCGTTAAGTAGTGCAAGTGTTGGCCTATCGCGAGGTACTGAAAATGGTTTTTGTTTACTTTTGGAGATAGATCCTTTTCACGTGTTGGTACAGATATAATGCGTATTAAGGTCAACAACATATAGAAATATATGCTCACGCAAAGCGACGAAGATGACAGTTGGTTCGAGATTTTTATCTCAACACACATCTGAGATAGTAAAAGTGGCCCACGTTTCCCCATGGCCCACGATACTCCACTCTCCCCTATTTGTTTAACTCTTATAGTTTCTTCGTAAATAATTTGTCACCATGAGGGCAAATTTTGGTACAAAACACACAGTAAAATAGAA
The DNA here is from genome assembly GCF_029784155.1 of Uranotaenia lowii. Classification (NCBI taxonomy): domain Eukaryota; kingdom Metazoa; phylum Arthropoda; class Insecta; order Diptera; family Culicidae; genus Uranotaenia; species Uranotaenia lowii. Next base: position 416,503,066 of record NC_073692.1, read on the forward strand.
TTTCGAACTCTAAACAAATTAATCGCTACTAAAAAACTGGAAGATTACTGTAATTTTACAGCAACTTCAAGATATGAAAAATGGAATCCTGAGAACTTGAATGGCTTTTGAAATTATTTGAAAAATAGCAAATTCATGTATCTTTGAAGAGTTTTTTTTTCTCTTCATTCTACACAGCACAAAATTTCTTTATACGGAATCTAAAACAGGGATCTATATTTTATCAACTGTTTTAAAAAAAAAATGAATTTTTAAACTTTTTGTTGTTATTTTAGTCTTATTTCAAATAGTTGAACTGTTTTGCTATAATTTTACATTTCGTGTTGTAATCTGGCGGTTAATGAAATTTTATCATGAACAGTGTATAATTATATCTGCTAGAAAATGTTTAACTTGTGCAATTTTATATTACATAGTTAATTTGCATGTCGGACCAAAAATAAACAAGTCGTAAAGTTATTCGGAAACAAGTTGTCAAAAGCAGCCCTTCCAATATCTTTCAAAAGATGGTAAGTTTGTGAAACGTGAGATTGAAAAAAAAGGCAGAAGTTCAGACTTTTCGCAATGGCGGATATCCGGAAAGGGATAATTCGGAAAAACTTTCGCCAGAACCAAAACTGACCAAAACATCATTATGTTCAAGTGCCACTCTATTTATGATTTTTTTTAAATTTAATTTTTAAAGAGTTAAAGACTCACAATATTTCAATATTTCATAAAAACTGCAAATATTCTGAAAAAAGATCTAAATTTTAAAACGCTGTGTTTTTTAACACGACAATAAGCTGTTCCCTTTTCATGCATCGTTTTTTATCTAAATTTACACGCTTCTATATTAAGTGAAGAAAGGTAGTCGTGATGAGTCGGTAAAAAAGCTTGGGGCAATGGTTATGTTTGGAAATGTTGTGGGAAGGTTAGTTTTCCGGGAAGTCCTTAACTAATAGTTCAAGGCGTGCTATGACAAAAACAATTTGTCGTTTCTGCTGGTGGGCCGCTGAAAATTGCTGAAGCCAATTAATGGCTAAATGATAAGTATCTTTTCATAATAGTTCAAATTTGAATGATTTAAATATTTTTATATTAGTTTAATATTTAGTAGTATTTAAGGTATCTATAAAAACTCAAATGATTAGTTTTGTTTTAAATTAACTCAAGTTTTATTTCAATTTTGTTCTATTGCATATGAGCTAAAAGTGTACATCAACGTGGAACTGTTAAAAGACTGAGCTAAATCTGGGGACTGAAGGAAATGTACAATCTGATACAACAAATTCTTTCTAAATGAAAAGTTATTATTTTGATTATAGAACATAAATGGTCATCCATTGATCAATATTTATCTTCTATATGAAAGCTCACTTTATTTTCTTAAAGAAAGATTGCTACATTGATTGCTTAAAAAACCTTTCGAGTTCTAAACAGATCTCGAAAGGTTTATTTTGTACTTATTTTCTCTTTGTTCTTTTTTCTTTTCAAGAGCGAGCAAAGGCGCTTTATCCTTGGTCGATGACCAGAAATGATTGAACACAGAAATCCAAAACAGAAATTATAGCTTAGCAATATCCAATCCTTTTATTTACTACACCAATTCTTCAAAATCTTCTATTCTAAGGTTTTGCGATTTCTGTGTGAAAAATAAATCATTTCCAACCACTGAAGAATAGTCCCTGCGATTGGCGAAATCACTACAGGTACATTAAGCTTGGTTTCTTCATCAAAGAGCATTTTTCTTAGCATGCTTCCAACGATACTGCCCATTTGAAACGTATGGTACTGGTGGTCCACGTTTCTTCCTGTTCCTGTGTTCCGGATGTCTCTGCGTACTCTGCTCCATGGTAGGCCCAACCACTTTGTGTTTTTAATTATTTTAATATTTTTATGTTAAAATGATCAAAAACATGAACTAAGAAAAGAAGAATAATAACACATTTTATTATTCTATTTCAGACATAAGTTCTGGCTATGGAAGTATGATTAGATTAGTGATTAGTGAAATTTACACGCTTCTATATAACGATGATATAATTTTAGATCATAAACGATGTTCCGTTTCCGTGCATCGTTGTCAATCTAAAATAACACGAATTTTTCTTGCTTGTTCATTTTTCGAAGTTATGAAGGCTAGAATCTTACAAATGCTAAAACCACCAGATCACAGATTCGAGGCCCCAATTCTCAAACATAAACGAGCTCAGAGAAAAATGAGAGTGTGTATGTGTTAGCTTTTCCTCTCCTCTTTCCAGTGATTTTTTTTGTTTTATTTATGTTTGCCCAGTTTTGCTCAAAATTCTGTCGAAATAAGAAGCGTTTCGAACTGAACAAAAATCTCGGCAAAAGTATACAGTATTTTAAAAGTGAAAATGTGGCGCCTTCCACTGTTTACGATATCCTAAAATCCCCAATAACTACTCGCAAGCAAGGTAGTGACAAACCAGGGAAAAAAGTTCAATTGTTCTCACCAGTACACTGGCAATACATTGAAAAGAGTTGGAATTAAGTGGCAAAAGAAGACCAGAGCCCTAGAATATACTGAGGATCAGATTTCGACTCTTAAATCCAGGATTGCTAGCAAACCGGGAAGAACTTTGGAATTTTATCACGTCTCCGGGAAACCGGGAGAAAACCGGGAAAATTGTCATGATTGAAAATTTTTAATAAATTTTTTTATAAAAGTTTTTAAATGTAAAAGTACTTTTTGACAGTCTCGATATAGATTTACCTCATAAATGCTTTTTTTTAACAAATTGCGGTGCAAATATGAGATATCTAATTTTTTCGCAAATGTGCTACAGTTTCAAGCATAACTCAAATTTTATAAATTTAATAATGAAACTTCTATCAACAAAACTAAACACAAAACGTTTGGTCAATCAATGATACCAATTTTGTGGTTCATTGGCTTCTGATTACGCCGAGAAACATCGAAATTCAACACGCTCTATATCTAGAGCGTGTTGAATTTCGATGTTTCTCGGCGTAAATTTCTTTGCAGTCCTTAATGTGTTACCTAATAATCTTTTGGGTTATCGAGTTTCCGACTACCAGTTTCAGTGTTCGATGATATTGATAGATGTTTCATAAAATTGTTTTATGCAAAACAGAAAACATTTTGGCAGCGTGAGACGTTTCAAAGCAGAGTCACATTTATCTCACGAAAGGAATCTCTTTTTCACCAGAAAAATATATTATTGTTTTTCAATGTTGTTGTGTATTTCGTTTCATTCTTCCTAAGTTACACTTTTGCTTAAACTTTCTTACGCTAGAATATATGTCTTTATGTAAAAATTTTGTCGAAAACAAGCTTGTGTCGAAATCTAAGGTCTTCACCCTGATATAAACTATAATATCTTGTGTTCAAATGATCACGATTTTCTATAATTTCACGAATCCTTAGTTAAAATGTCTAAGGCACTACTAAAATTATTCATTGTTTTGTATAAAAAAACATTTTTTTTCTAAAAAATGTCTTTGGATTTATACAAAAAAAGTGCACTACTAAAATAACCAAATATTTTCATGCAATCTGATGATTTTTTTGCAAACTCTACAATTTTTTTTATTACTCTATACAAACTCTTGAAAAACTGAAATTTTCTCAGTGGCTCAGACAACTAGATTACTCAACTAATTATAATTATAATGACGCGTGAGGTGACGATAGTCAAATCACCCTAGTCAAACGATTCCAGTAGTCGCTTTAGGTGAGTTTTTTTTTTATTTATTCACCATGATTTTATATTTGAAAAATAGAGTGTAAATACCAGGAAAATCATTTAAAATATTTTTAACCGGGAAAAACTTTCAAAACGAAAAATATCTAGCAACCCTGTAAATCCCAAAGCCACTGGATGATAGAACATTAACCTGCACATCCCCGGAAACAATCGATATTATTTCAAGGATAGTTCTACTACATCTCATTCTATTTCTAGTTTGAACAGAAAGTGATAATGTACATCGCCATTTCCAGGAGAGGTATTTCTAAGCCATGGTTCAAGCCGTCTGGTTTGGCTATCAATGTGTACCAGAATGAATGTTTGAAGAAAATTTTGATGCCGATGGCAATGAAAAATACTTGTTTTGGCCGGATAAAGCGTCATCGCATTATGTCAAAAAAACACAATCCTTTCTGAATACTCATTCGATCCCATTTGTACCCAAGAACCACAACCCGACAAATATGCCTCAGTGTCGCCCAATCGAAGATTTTTTCGGAACTTTTAGCTCATTGGTGTACAAAAATAATTGGAGAGTCAAGAACTGCAAACAATTGATTGGTAGAATGAAGAGATGTATTTGAGGCTGGATCATTCGGCCGAAGGTCATTTGGTCGATGGACGTTAGGCTGAATGGGTTATCTGGCCGAATAGGCCACTAGGTCGAATGGGTTATTCAGCCGATGGTTAACCAGCCGAAGACTGTTAGGCCGAAAGGACGCAAGACCGAAAGGCTGTTCGGCCGAATGGTCATGAGGTCATAGTTATTAGGCCGAATGGTCATTAGGTCGAATCGTCGTAAGGCCGAATTGTCGTAAGGCCGAATTGTCGTAAGGCCGAATTGTCGTAAGGCCAAATCGTCGTAAGGCCGAATGGTTTCTAAGGCGAACGTATGCCAGGCCGATAAGACATATTAATGCTTGTTTGCATGTTAGGGAGAATGGCAGTTAGGCCGAATGGTCGTTAGGCCGAAAGGTCATAAGGCTGAATGATCGTAATGAATGGTTGCTAGGTCAATAAGAAATCTTTTACACTTGTCTGCATGTTAGGCAGAATGATCATCAGGCCGAATGGTCATTAGGCCGAATGGTCGTAAGGCCGAATTGACGATAGGCCGAACGGTCGATTCCAGGTTTGCATTCATTCGGCCTGATGACCATTTTCCTGATGTCTATTCGACCTAACGACCATTCGGCCCAACTATTGATCGGCCTAACTAGCTAAAAAAACGAAAATATGTCTTATAGGCCTAGCATAAATTCGGCTCTGCAACCATTCAGCCTTACTATCATTCGGCCTTATGACCATTCGGCCTTACGACCATTCGGCCTAATGACCATTTGGCCTAACATCCATTCGGCCAATAAACTTCGGCCTAATGTCCCATTCGGCTTATTGTCCTATTTGGTCGATCATCCGTCGGCCTTTTAACTCATTCGGCCTAACATCTGTCGGCCCAACATCTTTCGGCCTATCGGCCTTGGGCCGAATGTCCGAACCCTGATGTATGTATTAACAAAGTTGACATGAAGGCCGTACAACGCTCCGATTACTGACCGTTTTCAACTGTTCACTAATTTTTGTCAACAATGGACAATGTACCTTTAATTCCAATAAATCAAATCTTCTTCAAGTACACTTGACTTTTTTTCACAACTTAAAAGAGAAATTGACCGGGATTCGGCCTCATGAACCTTGGCGTAGATGACTTGAACTCTAACCACTACGTTAAAGCCGCTAACCAATTGAAATTAGAAACGAAAATGAAAAAAAAGTAAAGGATCAGCTTGTTATAAAAAGAAATAAATTATTTAAGTTGATTTGATCTCAGTATTGTTGATATCTCTTCTGAACAGAAATGCTCATTTTTGAAATTTTCATTATATGATGTCATGATATGGACAAATTTCTCGAATTTCGGTTTCACGACTGCTGCGCTCTAGAAATCATTATGGTAGACTGCTCTTAGGGGGACGAAAAAATTATAATCCAAATTATCATTATGACAAATCACTTTTCTCAACAGGTATGGTACATTTATCATAGTCCTCCTCCTTCTTACGGTTCATAATTTTTGGGCCATCCATTCATGTTGATGTGGCTTAAAATTGAATTTAGTGGGCAGTGCCTACTGTAAATTATTTTTACTTGAAACTGTAAGTTATTTTATCTGTAACAACAACCATATGTCGTTGAAATATTTAGTAAATCACCTTTCAAGACTAATTAATCACGCTTAAAAATTACTCCATAGTTTATTTGAAAATCTTCCTTCAAGCCCCACTAACAACAGATAGCCGGCAAAAATTGCACGTACAGCTGATATAAATCCTTGTTGGACCTTCCACGTAAAGGCATGATGCTTCATCATCATTTGGCAACGGAAAGCCGAATTTTCCTCCATGATTTGCCTTTTTCCCGAATTATTCTCAGCTCAGCTACTCGGCTTCTACCGGCTTTCTTTCTTTCGCTCTAGTGCGACTAAAATTGAACGGTTCCGAAATGCTTAGCCGGTAGTTCTAGTAGGTATTCATATCGTTACAAACATGACGAGATTCCCGTATTCCATCTCCTCGATCAGCGGCTACAGGAGCAAATTACTACACAAATTTAACGCAGGCCATCGCATCTGTTTAGCCTCAAAAAACGCCATACTTCAGCGGCGGGAGGAACGAATTCGTTTCACTTTTGGTTGGGGGTCTATTAATAAATCGCGTATTCACTGTTGTGTGCTTGTTGTTTTTTTTCGTCTTGCTTGCCTTGTTGGCTTTCGAGTACATCAAACCCCAAAGGAGCGAATGCTTACTTCGGTAGGCAAGGCAGATAGTCGAAAGCGAACGTCAGCGTCAGCGGGTCAAATTTTTCGAGCACCATCACTATCGGTCTTGAATAGGAACACTTTTTGCCTCCCGGATTTTTTTTTCTTTCTCGTTCCTAGAACACCCACTTCTTTTTACATCTACAGCTATTTTTACCGGCAAGAATTGAAAGGAAGGTCAAACCATTTGGACGTAATGTTTACGCATCTGGAGCCACACGGCGGGGTTGGAGGTGAAACTTGGGAGTTGCTTCTTTTGGGTAATATGGTTTTGTTTTTCAAATTTTATTTTTAAAGTTTTGTATGTTACTTCTTGATAACAGAATGTTGACAGTTAACGGAAATTGATGAGTTCGGTGATTAATGTGTTTGTTTTTACCGAAATTCCAGAACTTTTTACCAAAAAATTGAAAACTTTCGATTAAATAATGTAAGCAAAACAAAAATTATTTTTGGTGCTGATGATTAGCCTGTCCGAAATTGCATGTTGTGATCTGAATTAACGGTAAGGATTAATCCGATTGCAGACCCTTTTGAATTATATGTATTCAAACTTGAAACCCTTTGTGTCAGCTTTTGGGAAGATTTTTCGAAACCTTTCGAAAGAAGTACTTACATTCTGTTACATAAGACCGTAGTCAAAATAATTTCCGATCGGTAAAGTATAATGGTGTGATATTTTTTGGCTCACACAGAGGGCAGCTTCTTAAAAATGAATCAATCAGCTGACTACTGTTTTCAATACGTTTTCAGTATTTTTCCAAAATAAGAATCGCGTACGTTTCGCGCCTTGAAGCAGGCGCACTCGGGGGAAGACGGTGTAGTAAAAAGGTGATCAAAATTGTTTGCACCAAAACGCAGCATTTTGCACCCATAGTATCTTGGGGGACATTTTACCTACACTTAAAGCACTTTAAAATGAGCTTTTGATAAAAATGATTCAATTACCTAGGGGCCGTCCATAAATGATGTCACGCAAAATTTGGAAAAAATTTGAGAATAGAGAGATAGAAGTGAGATAGAAAAATTATCTTTCTAGTAATTTTCATTTTGAAGCTATTATGTCTTGTAGCAATTTTGTTCAAGACGTCAACATCGTTGTAGCTAACACAAAAAAGTTGGCAGGGTTAAAAAAAAAATATTTTCAACGATATATTTCAGGTAGAGGTTATTCAAGCAAAGTATACATATTAAAGTTAGCTATTTTCTAGGAGTTTAGAGGACGTTCTTTTGCCCTTAAAATTAGCTAACCGAAACACAAACTCGTCAAATAAAATGTATTTTAAGTGACAAGAAAGGTTGTAAGGTTGGTCAATGGAGGCTTAAAAAACGTCATACGCGAGCGAGAGAATGATATGACTAAAGTTTCAACAAAATTAAAACGGTTACCTATTGTCAGTTTAAATAAACTTGAAATTTGTCCTTTAAAATCCTTGAAAATTGCTTACTTTAAATAGTTTTAATGCTACAAGGTAAACAGTTTAACTTTGTAAACTCCATGTTTTATAGCGGTGAAATTTCTCTGATTCTAATCTAATGCAACCAAAAAACGAACCGAACTCACCCGAACTAAAAAGATACAGGTTTTCGAAAACGGCTATTTTTTCATAGTTTTTTCAATGTATCTCGTTTCAGTCTGAATATTTTTATTAAGTGTGTTCTATAAAACTGCTCAATTTTGAGTGACTCAAAACTCTTTCGAACATACTTTGCTTAAATAAGCTCGTCCTGAAAAAATATCGTCTCTTTTATTTTGAACCTTACTAACTTGTTTGGGTTAGCTTCTACTCAACAAACTAGCCAAAGACATAATTGCTCTAAAAAGCAAATTCCCAAAACATAATTCTTCTACCTCACTGCTAATTTATTGAGTAATTTTTATCAAAATCTCATTTTAAAGTAATTTAAATGTAGATAAAATGTCCCCAAGACTACGAGTCTAAACCGCTCTGTGTTTGCGTAAACAATTTTGATCACCTTTTTACATCGTTTTCCCCTGTGTGCGGCGGCTGGATTCACAAAATTTGGACGTCGTTTTCAAAAGAATTTGCGCAAAATCTTCTCCAAAGTATTCCACAAAGATGTGGTGATACAATGGGCGAAACAAGAATAGTACCACTATGTATTTTGCTTGTCAAAATATCAATGATTGAAAATTATTCAAATTTTCCTCTACAATTTGTTTTAAATTGTTCAACGAATAAATCAAGCATAAGTTTACTTTTTTTGGACGAAGCATCACGTCTAGGATTGTTCGATCTTCGGGAAAAGATCGATCTACAAGATCGATTCAGATGAACGGTTCTGGGATCGATCCATCTAAAAAATCGGAGCTTGAAGCTCGATCTCCGATTAATCGATCTTTTCCATTTGTAACAAGAGGAAACTGTTTTTATTAAAAAATATGCAAAAAAAGACACAAAATTTCAAATTGGTATAATCCATCTACATATGGAAAGAATAAAATTTTAGGCGCTTTTGTGTAAGGGGACCGGAGTAAGTGTTTAAAATCAACACCAATCAAAATTCAAAAATCTCGGAACCGCTTTGATATTTTTAAGAAATGTACTGACAAGAAATATTCAATAAATTTGAAGAAATTATTTCAAGGTATTTTTATTAAGATTTTCTAATGTAGATATATTAGAGTTATCAAACAAAATATGCAGAAAAAAAAATCAAAAAAACAAATTAATTTGTTTTTAAAAAAAAGTAATTTTTAGAAAATCTCTGTTATTTCTTAAGATTAGCAAATTCTTGCAATTTTTTTATTCTAAATCAATCACAAACACCTTTCTGCACCCAATTCACTAGGTTTGGAAATAATGTGCAAAATTGTATTGAAAAAATTGAAAATTCCTAAAATTATTTTTTAACTAATCATGAATACTAAATGAAAAAAAATCGCCTCGACCAGGAATCGAACTCTAGTTTTCTGATTATCTCTCCGACCTCTTACCAATAGGTAAATCGTCAGATGTAAATAAATCAAGTGTATAATTCAGTTGACTTCATCAAATTAAATTCGCTGCTAGATTCTACGGCAGAAATTGCTCATCTTGCCCCGATTGATGGTGCCTATGGTGCCCCTACAGTGACTGATTTTCAGATTTCGGCACAAAAAAATTAAAATGCATTTTTAAACGTTTATGTCTATTTTTTTCAAATTTCATTCAGTTAGGAAATTGACTTTTTAGTGTCTGAACACGAAACAATGATGTAACTCACATATTATAGCTGTTTTCTATGGTTAAATAAGCGTCCTTCTTAATGTGGCCATTATGCTCTTATTTCCCCTAAATGTGAAAAAAGATCGAAAGATCGAATCGTAAATAAACTGCTCTAATCGATCTTTTCCTGGCCGAAGAATCGATCCAAAATATCGAAAATTTGAGTTGAAAAGATCGATCCTTCAAGGATCGATCCAAGATCGACCAATCCTAATCACGTCATGTTAATGAAGAAACTAAGCAATTTGATACAATCTTATAGCTCAAATGTAAAACGCCTTAGTGGTAAAGGAGAATCGCTAAAAATGCCGTTCAAAACTAGAAAACGCCTAAAAATGCAGTTTCCTATTCAAATATTTTGTAGAAGCATTATTATTCACTTTTAAAAAATAATCTTGATTTTTTTTTAGTAAAAAACTTGAGTGGTTATTATTATTATTATTAAGATTAGAGACACTTTACCGTTTTCACGGCTTTCGTGTCTAACAAACTTAAGTGGTACTATCCCTATTTCGCACCCTTTTTTAATATTTTTCTTCTCAACGCCAATTGCTTCGTCCAAAAACAGTAAACTCATGCTTGATTTATCCGTAAAACAAATTAAAACAAATTGTAGAAAAAAATACGATTTTCAATCAAAACTACTACAATCAAAACACATAGTGTACTATTCTTGTTTCGCTCACTAATTTTTTTGACGATTTTCAATCAAAAATACTACGATCAAAAAACATAGTGTACTATTCTTGTTTCGCTCTCTTTATTATCAATGTTGAGGGTGATTGAACCTGCTATTAATGTATTTGCATTGTAGTTTTTGATAAAACAAATCACTAGAAAAAAGAACTTCCGTAATGGGTATTTTAATTTCTTGCAACAATGACTACCTCTTTTATAACAGGCTGTAAAGATATAGGTATGTACCGATATCAGCCATCTTTTTTTCCAAACGGTTTTTACTGTATTATGGAAGTGGTTCGGTTGAATAAAATTCCGAGCTCGGCGATTTCCCTTTACTGTGATAGTATTAAGTTGAAAATGTTTTTTCATAGTATGAAATCAGGGATCAAATTAATATTTTTTAACCCTCATCCGTCCCTGATTTTCTAACCGTTTTAGTCCCTGAAGTGTCAATTTGACACTCTGCGCTTAAAATGATATAACTTTGCGCTACTATCTATGATATTTTTTTTTTCCAAAGAATACATCAATAGAAATATTTTAATGTGAGTAAAAAATGTCATATGATTAGATTTTCTACGTTATTGAATCTACTACATTTTTTTTCAAATTTGGCTTTTTCACTGTAATTTTTTGGAATGTTATGTTTTGTTGTAATCTTCTCTGAGTTTACATTCAGTTTTCAGTGAATTTTCATTAACTACTTTTTAAATTTTTGTTTGCCATATTTGTTTTGGATGTTCCATTTTAACTTCAGCTTTCATGAACACTAAAGTAATATTTTTGGAGTTAACCATATGTGACTTACGGTAGTTTAAGTTATAGATTTTTTTTTTGTTTTTTTTTTTTATTTTAGAAGTTGAATTGCGAGGAAGCAAGTAAATATAATGAAATGTTCGGTTTTTTACTAACATTAAAATGTATCTATCGATGTATTTTTTGAAAAAAAAAAATATATTACAGTGGAATCGATTTAGAACTATTTTCCTTCAGGAGTGTCAAACTGACACACAAGTTCTGATTAGGGAGTTTTTTTTTCAGGGAGCGTCTAAAAACTATTGATGCAAAATAAAAGATTTCATGTATTTATTAGGGACCCGAAGAAAATTTTTTGTTTTGAGGCGTCTGAAAAAAGTTACAATACTTCCAAAAGCGTCATTGCTTTTTACTTCATTCAAACCAATTAGTAGAAATGCAATCAATCTCTCTCTCTCTCTCTCTCTCTCTCTCTCTCTCTCTCTCTCTCTCTCTCTCTCTCTCTCTCTCTCTCTCTCTCTCTCTCTCTCTCTCTCTTTCTTGTTCTGAGGGCACAAACAGATGAATCGTCCTAATCTCTCTCATTTGTTTAGCACAAATTAGGCTGGAACTAATATAAAATTCTTCTTTCGTCAACCAACCAACCGAACCTGACCCTCCCCTCCCCCCCTTTCATTTTTCCGAGTATCCAGAAGGGGGAAATGAATGAAGTTGAAGGTATATTATTAGAAAATTGTATATATTTTTCAAAATTCAAACAGTGAAAGAAGCAAGGTCAAATAGTAGAAGATGGAGTTCTATCAGCTTTTATATTCGAAATTTTCAATTTTTTATTTTGTGCAATATAGACTGTATACAAGTTTGTTGCATGCGAGGTTTGCACAATTTGTTCAAATTTATAATTTATTGATTTATAATTTTATATTGTGTGATTTATATGTGTGAGTTGTATGTGGTTACTTTTTTGATGACTTTCAACTAGTAAAGCAAGTCAGCAAGTCTTATTTTTCCGAATATTACATGACGACATTGGCCTTCGAACAGTAGTTCCTTCTAGTATAAAACAATTTTCGCGTCGATAAGCAACATTTGGAGCAATTGCTCGAATGGTAAAAGTTGAGCGCTTTGTTTTTGCTAAGCTTGCTCGCGAAATCGCGCACCGCGAAAGTTATCTCAATTGTGGCAATAAAGATAACGCGTCGAGATTTCTTCGATGCCCCGCGTCTGGCAGCGTCTGTTTGTCTGACTGAAAGTCTCGGCTACCTACTTGAATCTTGTTGTGCCGAGCTGATTATACCGTTTTCCGAAATTGGTTACGTGGTTTAACCCAACCGGAAATTTGCATTTAAAAGTTCATTTCCAAAGCTGTCGAAAGGGCTGAATTTCCCTTCCGACACAATGTTGCACTTGTTGAAAGGGATGGCTTGGCGAAGCAGCTGGGTTTAATGAGCAGTAATCTTTCAATTTCACTGACAATTAAAATGGTTCGAATTTTCTTTCATTTGGGCTTTACTTGTTAGCGCCAGTACGGGGAATTTTGCCGCATCCCCAGTTGCTTACAGATCGTAATGTCTCACGAAAACGGATTATTTTTATTGGTCCAACGGTTGATCATTATTTACGACAACAGGAGCGATTACTTTTGTGAGCGTTGTTTTTTGTTGTTGTTTCTTCCCTCGGATGAATGAGTAATTCACGATCCGGGAAGATGTTCAGATGCTTTTGGAACGTTTCAACAATACCTCTTAAAATATTAACAGAAGGGGTTGCTCGGTCAAATAAATTTGATACCGATCTATACATTTCAACGAAACCGAGCGACGACTTACGATGGTCCGGTCCCGCGCGAACACAATCGCAAAAATATGAACCGCGTTAATTGTTTTCATTAGAGCTGCTTGGAAACATATTCTACCGAAACGTGATTCGGTAAGTGTTGTGAGAAAATGTTGAACGAAAAAAAAAACCAGTCGCATCTTTAAACGTGCCCATTATTTGAAACATCTTTGCGTGTTCGGCGCGAACAGTTTTCCGTTCGTTTTTCGTTTTGTTGCCGTACTAAACACGATTAGTTAGCGCAATTTACCTTCCACATTCGTTGTTTCACGCGTGTGGTGACACCGGTAAATAAATAACGTCAGTTTTGCGGTGTTTGTTTTTTGAATCGGTTGCGAATGCTTTAAAGAGGAGCTTCAGCGTTTTGTTCTGACTTATGTTTTTCAATTGAAAGTAGAAGTTTTTTAAAATTATAATTTTGTTTATTTTCAAATTTAATGTTATTTCCTAACAAAGTTTCAAACATAACTGTTCGGCCTTGAGTCTTTTCGACCAACAGTCCATACGTCATTCGGCCTATCGCTATTTTGGCCTAAAATAAACTCTATTCAGCCGAGCTTCGTTCGGTCTATAGTCCATTTGATCTTATGACCTTCTATCAAATATTATTCGGCCTCATAACCCATTTTCTTGGGAAAGAGTCCTTCCTGTTCGGTTGAACATCCTTCGATCTAATATCTTGCGCCTGATGACATTCGATGACATTCGACATGTGATCGATTACTTTTGTGACGTGGATTCACGCTAGAATTGACTATTTTTGACTTCAGTACATACAACTTTGATTTCCTGTTCTCTCTGTGGAAATAGAATATCGGTGTCTTCAAATGAGTTGTAGAAAAAACGATTAAACGGATTATGAAAAGGAATCTTAAGGACAAGAATACTAGGTGCCTGGACTTTATGAGGAGAATAGATTTATGACGCCCAAATCCAAGATGGCGGCTTCAGCCTAACATCAAAATGATTTAAATGACTGAAAATCGCATAAACACCCATAATTTGGGTATTAGGTGAAAGGAATCAATTAGTAAAAGTCGAATTTTGCAGTCTGACGCTATGAAACGCCATCTTGAAATTCAATACGGCGGCTTCTGTTCAATTTTAAAATGTTTTAAATGACTGAAAATCGCAAAAAAAAATCTACCAAAACTATGACAGAAACATAACAAAATTATGGAAAAAAATTACAATATTATAATAACAAAAATTACAAAACGCTGAAAAAACTTTGATAAAAATATGGCAAAGGTGATAAAAATTACAATATTATAACAACAAAAATTACGAAACACTGAAAAAAATTTGATAAAAATATGGCAAAGGTGACAAAAATCTTTCAAATAAGATAAAAATATATGTAACAAAGCTATGAAAAAAATATGATAAAAATGTAACAAAACTATGATAAAAAAATTGGCAAAGATAGTTATAGTACTGTAAGATTTCTGTCATTTTCTTTAATTTTTATCATAATTTTGCCATGTTTTCATTTGTCGTATTTTTGTCATAGTTCTGACAGATTTTTTGTTTATTTGATTTTATTTATTTTTTTATAGTTACTATAGTTATAGTTGATTACTCTTGTATTTGAACTCACGGACATTGGCTTAGGAGGGAACTAACTTGCCAACTGAGTTACACATATCACAAGCCCATAGATTTGTCATGATTTTGTCATTTGTTCGTCATATTTGCCAAATATTTGTAACATATTCATCGTAACATTCGGATTTGTCATTTTTTTGTTAAAATTTTGTAATTTTAAGGTCGTATTTGTCATCATTTTATCATTTTCCTTACATATATTTGAAAGTATTTTGTTATATTTTTATTTCATATTTTTCTTCATAATTTTGTCAGATTTTTGTCATTATTTTGTCAATTTTTTGTCATATTTTTTTCAGAACTTTGTCGTATTCTATATTTCTATATTTTTCTATATTTCTATATATTTCTATATTCTATATTTCTATATTCTATATTTTTTTCATTTTTATGTCAAATTTTTGACATATTTTTACCACTTATGTTATAATTATTTTATAGTTTTATATATGTTTGTCAGATTTTTGTGATTTTATTGTAAATTTTTTATTATTATTTTGTCAGTTTTGTAAATTTGTTGTCAAATATTTGTCCTTATATTAGTTCTGTCAGGTTATTATCATTTTCATTTTATTATCAAATTTTGATTATAATTTTGTCATATATTTTTTCTCATTTGTCATAGTTTTGCCATTTTTGTGATTTTTTCCTCATATTTTTGTCTAATTTTTGTAATATTTGTCATATTTTTTACCACATTTGTCGTGTTTTATTCAAAGTGTGGTCATTTGTCACTATTTTGTTTGTCATATTTTTGTCATATTTTAAATTTTAGTAATATTTCACATTTGTTGGTTGGTGTTTGTTTGGTTATATTTTTGTCAATATTACTTCATTTATATAACACATGTCATATTTTTGTTTATTTCTTTCAGTGATTTTTTGCAGCCTTCTCAAAATTTTTGTTTAACTTTGTCAGTCATTTTTCATCTACTTTTTGATCACTTTTACTCATTTCTTATATTGTGAATGGATCACGCGATTTTCAGTTATTTACTGCATTTTGAATTAAGCGGAAATCGCCATCTTTGATTTCAAGATGGTGTCGGACAGCCAAATTCGACTTCTACTTATTGAGCACTTTCATCTAAAACCCATATTGTGGGAGTTTCATGTGCTTTTCAGTCTCTTCCAGCATTTTGAAGTTGAGTCGAAGGGGCCATATTGGATTTCAAGATGGCGTCGGACAACGAATTCCAACTTCTATCCGTTCAGCCCTTCACCCTATACAAATATTATGGGGCTTTCATGCCACCGGTCGTTTATTGCCAGTTAGAATTTGTTTCAAATGAAAAAGACTGAAACCGCGTTTTTTTCGGAAATCCGTGCTAAAAAACCGTGCATTTTTCATAATCAACACAGAAACGGAAATGATAATTAAATAAATATACGTTTGAAAAAGATTTTTTGATAAATAATCATTTGCGATACAAAATATCCGAGAGAATATTTTCAGTGTTGGTCCGGATGAACAGGATGAATTCGCGCGATCGAGCCGGGTCTTCGCATGAGAATTCGCTTGCACTGTGGCCGGTCGATGTTTTTTTCAACGTGTTTCAATGAGGAGCGGGTTTTCGCGCGAATTAGAAATTCGCTTCGTACTTCGCTTCGCGCGCACTGTGAATTCGACCTTAGGCTGATGTCAAGCTGAGGCGACAAGCAACGCAACCTTCAACGCAACGTTCACCCGACAAACCAGCTCTCATTTGATCTCCATGGAAAAAGCGCAAACATGTCATGCTGAGCGCATTGGAAAGCGCGACAAAGCTAATGCCAGGGTGTTAAGTAGCGCGACAAGTAGGAAATCCAATGGGAATATTGTTTTTTCTCGTTTTAAAACAGTGATTTCGGGTTTCAACCACAATAATTCGAAGATCCGTCCAAATTTGTGATAATAAACTAAATAATATCTCAATCGACAAGAAAATTTTCAGAAATTCTTGGTTCCCGCAAAAAAAAAAAAAACAAGGAATTTTGTCGGTTCAAATTTCGGCATTCTTGCAATCCGAGCATGATCTGATAAGTTTTTGACGGTTCCCGAAAGAAAGGAGACGATTCAAAGCATTATCAGATGTAAAGAAGTGATGATTTGTAGGGAATTTCAAAGCGACATGTCGCGCCAGCATGACATCCCAATGCGTTGTACGCTTTCTTATTGGAACGTGTGAACGTGTTGCGTTGCTTGTAGCTTCAGCATGACATCAGCCTTAAATAGCAATAACATATTGAGAAATCATACGTTGAAATTGGGCTGGTGATATAAGCTCAGCTGGCAAGTCAGTTGCTTCCTAAGCCGATGTCCTCGAGTTCGGGCCCAAGAGTAAACATCGAACACAGTTGTACCGGATAAATTTTTCAATAACTGTCCGCCAACTGCAAAGTTGATATAAAGTCGCGAATGTCATAAATATGGTGAAAAGACTAAAATTGAAACAAAAAAAAAGGGACGTTAAAATTACTACTGTTTGTTATAGTCTTCATTTAAAGATTCACCAAAAAACATTATTTTAAATTTTTATCAATCTTTTTGTATTTTTATTTGAAAATAACGAACTTATTGAAAAATCAGTTGAATTATGTTCGATTTGTAAAAATCCGACTATCTGGAGGGTCAAAACAACTTTCAGAGCATATTCCTCTTAAGAAATTTTACTCAGATAGTTTCCAACCGATTCCTATAAAATTTAGTGTTTAAGAATCGTCTCATCATTTTCAAAGAAGATCTCACTTTTTTATTTCAAAAAATGTTAAAGTTTTCTCGTAAAATGAATAAGTTCCCTTTTTTGTGACGTGAATTCACTCATTTGCGACTGTTTTTGTTCGCTTTTCAAAACAACTACATTGGATATAAACAAATGCTTTTTGTGCCAAATGAAGCGGTGTCTTTTGGCTAAATTTTTTCCAAAACAAATAAATCCATATAGCT
The DNA here is from genome assembly GCF_029784155.1 of Uranotaenia lowii. Classification (NCBI taxonomy): domain Eukaryota; kingdom Metazoa; phylum Arthropoda; class Insecta; order Diptera; family Culicidae; genus Uranotaenia; species Uranotaenia lowii. The sequence continues at coordinate 416,520,637 of NC_073692.1, forward strand.
GACCATTTCTGTCTCCAGATCTTCCAAGAATCTATAGTTTCGCAAGATTTACTGTGCATTCCATCGAAGATTTTCATCTTTTAATAACCGAAGATATTTTTTTTTTACATAACTTAACTGTTTGAAAAGCTTAAAGAAGCTTAAAAACATCAAAAACTGGGGGCTTGTGATATAGCTCAGTTGGCAAGTCTGTTGTCTCCTGAGCCGATGTCCGCGAGTTCGAGCCCAAGAGCAAACATCGAACACAGTTGTACCGGATAAGTTTTTCAATAACGATCCGCCAACTGCACCGTTGATAAAGTCGCGAATGCCATAAAAATGGTAAAACGACTATAATCGAAACAAAAAAAAAAAATAAAAACTGAAAATTGATCTTTTTTTTGAAAAATCATCAATTTGGTAGCCTCATGGATTCTTGATGCAAGTGTTTTTCAAACTTTAAATTTTTTTGTCAGTCCATCATTTTTAATTGATTTTTTCAGATAACAAATATTATAAGTAAGGTTAGAGAGATGAAACAGAAACCACGTCTATCTCAGTTCTTTATGAAACATTTTTTACAAAAACTATTTAAAAATATATCTATGAGTCAGTGTTAATAAATTTTTAAATTTAATTTAAAAAAAATTATTGAAGTGTGTGACAACTACAACCGAAGAAGTATTGGAAGTCAAGTTCTTAAGTTTTTCAGCGCTTATCCAGGCTGGAAGAATCCGGGCAATTTTATGTAAAAACCTGCAAAATCTGGACAATATCCGGGCAATTTTGTCAAAATCCAGAAATAACTCCACAAAAATCATGAAAAACAAAAATTGAAAAAAAAAATATTTCATCAAAACTCGTCGACCGATTTTAATTCGCATTTTAGGCTTCCAAAAAACCTTTTATTGTTACTTTTATAAAACTAGCTCCAAAAACTCTCACAATCATTCGCTAACGCCTGTACTTCAATCATTGTTGATAATGATAGACGATCATGAACCTCTCAAAAGGAAAATCTGAAGAAATACCAGGACCACATGTTGAAAAAAGCTGTAGCACATGCAGGACAGTTCATTGCGGTTACTTAGTAATGATTTTGTTCTTCTACGCAAAGCGAAAAACTAAAAATCATATTGTAACCTATACACATCTCTCAGAACTGATACATTTCAGTTGTGATCCTAGAAGGTTAAAAACCATCAAGGAAGGCAATCACCATCTTTACGTTCGTTGCTGATAGTCTGCGTCCTTCTTTACCACATCATGTTTTGCGGTAATGTATCAAATACAGCACCGTCGTTGTCATGCATGATTGTTTATATGATTTGGTTGCAGAGAAAAAATTGACTGCTTCGATTTTTGGGCTCTGAATGCACTAAAGCATGGCTGATGGAAAATGATTGATTTTCGGAACATTGAAGTAAAGTTTACTTGAGTCAATTTTGACTCTCAAATTTGTATGGGAAAATTTTGTTCTGAAAAATCAACATCATTTTGGTGTGATCTGTGGAACCGAGCTCGCTAATAGTTTTTGTACTTGTTGTATTTATAAACTTTTTGAAGGAAATTTTAAGCTGAACAACTTTGTCGAAGACCGTCACTTCGATTCCTATAAGACAAGAAAGTTACTAGCTGTTGAATAGAGGTATGTCTTTTGGCATTGAAAAACAATCAATTCATCTGGCATCACTGCTAGTTCTGAACGAAGTATTGCTTGAAGAAAAGTCATATATTACTTCGCTAGGCACCACCAGAGATGTCAGCTGACTTATTTTTTTTTTCAATGCAAAAATCATACTCCTATTCAACAGCTCATAACTTTCAAAATTTCCTTTAAAGAATTTATAAATTTGTGAAAAATCTATTTGCAAGCTCGGTCCCATAGAACGAACAAAAATAATGTTTATTTTTCCAGAACAAAATAAACAATTATCCCATACAAACATAAAAGTCAAAATTTACTCATGTAAACGTTGCTTAAAATTCTGCAAAAAATCGTACCAAAACATAACGAATTCTTCTAGAATTGAATGAACAAAGGCTTTCATGTTGAGGCTTTTTGAAAAGACTTTAGCAAAGCCTTTGATTGCATTGACGTACCCCTTTTAATCTTCAAATCAAGAATAATTAGCTTTCATCCAAATCTCCTCTCCTGGTTACAACCATACTTAACCAATCGAACACAAATCGTTCGTTTCCAAAAAAAAAAAAAATCTGCACAAAATTTAGAAAGTCTGTGAATTCTGTGAAAATTTTCAATATTCTGTGATCTGTAACGAAATTTTGCTCGAAATTCTGTGATAATACAGATTTTTCTGTGATTTCGGCAACCTTGATCATATCAAAAAACGTTGAATGAAAATTAACAGTTGTGAAGCTGCATGTTGCATAAATATCTGATTTGCTTTTTTTCGTAACGTGCATAACTTTGTTATAGCCCGTATGCCTAATTATATCATCAAACGTAGAGAATTTGTTCCGCTAAGTCAACTTAAGATTGGCCTCAAGGAAATCCAAATTTGTGAATCAATTAGTTGTGATTCGGTTCCATTCAAGCCGTCATGCATGTGGTATAAATGCTTCGGATTGCTGGTTTGCAAATTATGGAGGCACTTTTGAAGACATTTTCTTAAATGTGGGTTGGTAGCGATGAACTGAAATTATACTGAAATTAGGTTTTTTTTAAAATTATTTTAAGGACAACAATTCGCTCTCCGTTCCAAAAATAGAATCACACCGAAATGGGCTTACAACTTCCAGTGCATTTGTACGACGGCCGGTCGTATGCATATTATAACTTCATTTTCCGGCCAATGACGACAACTGTTTGTGGCGACCCGGGGACAACACGACACCATGCGGAATTATCAATCAAAACGTTTCCTCTTTTGCTCGAACCGTGTTAAGTTCTATTGCAAGCCTCAGCTTATTACCTGTGCCTATAAGTAGGTATTCAGCGGTTTTTTCTACCTCTGAATCCCTAAGTGAAATGGTAGCTTTCTGGCGACGGCGGTCATCATTGGTTTTATTAGCTTACTGCACCTTGCCTAGTTTTACTATAGGGTGGTTCGTGATTGTGGACGTAGGCTTGACTGTCCGGGGTTGGTTCCATAAAAGGTGTGTCTGCGCAAAAAAAACGCAAATTTGCGTATCAGAATAAACCAGGGCTGGGTTCCGTGAAGGTGTCCATATATTGACCGTGTCTCAACTCTATAAATCGGGAGTTTCTCTCTGTTTTGAGGCTTTGACTAATCAGAGTCAAGTTGCAAAGCACGCTATCATATGGCGGTAGCAAACAGGTACTTGTATAGATATCTTGCCTTCGGACGACACCTTACAGTGGGCTTGAAAGCAAAAAATTAGCTGAGGTCGTCCCCGGTATACGGGCTTAGTTGTGATATCGATTTTTTTGCTGACCTTCTAAAAGCGAAGTTTGTTTACATTTTTGCATTCATTGCTTTTTTTAGACTGTTGGATGGCCGAAAAAAATCGTGGTTTAGTTCACTTCCTTTTGCAAACCTTCGCTCCGAAATGTCGATTTAGAATAGGTTCAAGATTGCTGGACTATTATATACCAAATTTGTGCTCGTGATCTGAAAGTCCAAAATATTGCTGGTGGCAGCAGATCGTATTTATTTACAAAGGACAGCCGGCAGTATGCCATAAACATAAATTATGAACTCGTACTTATGTTTGCAGTTGAGTCTGTACCATTGCGACATGCCGCTAATCTTGTCCAGTTTTCTCTCTTCGCTTTGGCTTTTATTTCTCAAACTTAGGCTGGAAGTGTGCCAGTAGGAGTATCGCGTTAGCGTCGAAAGCCATTGGAGTAGCACGAGACGCTATACGGTGAGGAAAGTTGAAACTCTGTAAACGTCGCCTGGGAGCGTTCACCTCTTCTAGCGCCGCCGCGTATATTGAATCTGGATTATACATAAGAAAAAAAAACACAGAGCAACATCATACGAACGATTGATGTAGAGCACAAGTTTACGGAAGCAGCGAATCGGAAAGCATATGCATATAGATTTATGGAGCCATTTCGATAGCTCTTGAGAAAGGGCCTTTACGTGGGCGGTTTCCATTTTCGAGATTGACTTCAAAACGGCGTTCCGGCTGCCTGAGTTCGCCTTTATTCGAAATTAGAAGATTAGGTATTTGGAAAAGAATTCCCCTTGGATTCTTCAGGGAAAAACAAATCACTCGAATTATCTAGTGTGTAGCAGCTCGGCCTGCTTGAAAATTCCATTAGTTTCAAGTCTTGTTAAAATATCCCAATTATAGTCCCAGCCAGTAATTAATCTGATCCAATTGAGAACGTGTGCCTATATGTATCTGGTTCTACGATGCTCATCGGCATACATTGCACACTGTTGAAATCGCGCCGTTTGCATCAATAGGCTCCCTTTATCTGAATTTGTCTGTTATAATTAGCATGCAATGGAGCGTCTTACATAGAAATAATCTTGATCGTTATGTTCTTCTATATCCTCGCGTCTGCTGGAAAAGAAAATTTTAAAAGTTTTTAACATTAACAACCACGATTCATTCGCTATGCGAATTTGGTGGATCCGAAAATCATATCCATAGTTCGTTGAAGCTGTTAATTTACATACATACATAGGTCTATCTGATGCCAGTAATGTGAAAATTACAAGCTCCGCGTGCGTAAAACAACGTCTGCCAGATTCTGTTAGATCCGCACGCATTTTGCTGAACATGTGATTATTGCACACTGCCGGTTAAAACTCGATCAATATCTAAATTTTGTAAAAAAACTTAAATAATGAACATCTGGATCTTGTAAGCGTAATCCGATATGAGTTTACATCTTGAAATGTTTAATTCACGATTATTCGAATGTTTGGGGTCTTAACGTAAATGGTGCATATTACTTTCGACCCTTAAAAAATATAAGTTTTTCTGTCATGTGCATTAGACCAAATATGTCATCCTGTTTCTAATTATTCAGTAAGGTACACCGGGGTAAGTGTGGGCGGTTTTTCGTATAGTTCTACTTTAAAAAATCATTTAAAAAAATCAGCAGTGGATCAATTTTAATAAAAGTACGTTCAATGTGATGCAGAACATGTTTTTAACAAAAGCTGAAAAGATTAGCTTGAAACAAGCAAAGCGAGAAAAGTTATCACGTAAATTGTTATGGACTGCTGGTGTCTTCACTTACCCCGCTTTATGGGGTAAGTGTGGGCGATAGATTTTCCCTATGATTTTTCAGGAAATTTTCAAAAATATTGTGTTTTCTTGGTTGAATACGATACTTTATTGCTCGAACTGTCCAAAATTTTGAGAAAAGTTCATGGTACTCAGGGCTGCTAGCAAACCGGGAAAACCGGGAAAAATTTTGGAATTTCATCACGTCAGCGGGAAACCGGGAATTTCGGCACCTCACCGGGAAAATTGACATTTTTTTTAAATTTTATAAGTTTCAAAAATATTTTTAGAGTAATTTCATAATTTAAGAGTCTCGATAGAGTTTCATCTCATAAACTCTCATTTTCGTTGATTTGTAAAATAAGCGTTTATGTTATCACTTTTTTAACTAATTGCGGAGAAATATGAGTTATCTCATTTTTTCGCTCTCCGCAAGTATGCTACACTTACAAGCATAACTCGAATGATATTAATTTAATAATGAAACTATTATCGACAAAACTAAACGCAGAACTGAACTTTTTTTCTCGCTTAAAGAAGTTTCTAACTTAACCAGGTTCTTTTTTATAGAGGGTCAGCAACATACAAATGAATTAAAGTGATCTAGAAATTCAACTATTCAATATGTATTTGATAAAAATCCACCGACACTAGTTCGAAGTTTTCTGAGTAAGTTTCAATATGGTACAAAAGTTATTTTCTCTAATTTCCTGGGTCTAGTCAGGACCAGTTTCAGTTTCGACGTAAAATTATTCAGCGTTCGATATAGATATAGATATTTATTTATTTTATGCAAAAATCAAATAATTTGGCAATCTCACTTGTAAGCAGAGTGACACCTCTTTTTCATCAAGAAAAAAAAATGATTTTTCAATGTTGTTATTGTGTATTTCGTTTGAATTGACCTGAGAAAAGAAGCATTACGTCGCTAGTGTTAAATTTTTAATTCGTTCTACGTTAAGCTGTTGCTTAAAGTTTCCGAAATCTAAGGTCTTAACCATGATAGAAAATAATATCTTACACTCAAATAATTAAACCTCAGCCCTGTTTTTATACACGGTTTCTATATTTTCACGTAACTTTAGTTCGAATGACTATTACTATAGTTATTCATTGTTTCGCTTAAAAAAACATTTTTTTCAAAAACCTGTCTTGTACAAAAAAATATAATCTTACTGGATTTAAAAAAAACTAAATATTTTCCTGCAATCTGATGATTTTAAGTTTTGTAAGAAAATCCCCTTCCAAGTTAATTTTATAGTATGTTTCGATGTATTGTTAACATATTTCTAAATAAATTAATTCTATAACTCTATAGAAATTCTAGAAAACTTATATTGGCTGAAAAGTACCACATTATAGTTTCAAGATAAATTTATCCTTACTTTTTTTTCCAAAATTGTTAAAATTGTGGAGCAAAACAACGAATAGATGCCCAGTTCGTTAGATTCGTTTTTTAAAAAAAAACATGAAAACCTGTGAATTCGAATCGAAAACTACGTGTTAAAAAACAGCGAAGTGTTCGCCATGATTTCTAATAGGTTAACAAGTTTTGGGATACAATTATTAGAAATTTGAAGCCTTTTATATTGATTTTTTTATTCGCCATGATTTTAAATCAAAAACGAGTATAATAAATATCGGAAAAGTCATCATTTATAACCGGGAGAAAAACCTAGGAAAACCGGGAAAAACTTTGGAATTCAAAACGAAAAATCGCTAGCAACCCTGTGCTATTAGTTAGACGTTTTTCAATAATTATTGTGTGTAATTTATGTTGCAACACACGAGATCCGATTTTATCAAAAATATGTACTTATTCCAAATCAACCCAACTTTTTATGATCCGAATGTTAAATATAGCTTAATTGTATTGGATGAAGGACAGAAAATTGAAAAAATATGCAAATATCAAGCATGTATAAAGCCGTCCACAGTTACCCCAGGTATATAGGGTTTGGAGACAAAATTTTAGTTTTTTGTGAATAAACTCTTTTTTCTTCATTTTTAATCGCCGTTTCTTTTCCTAATTGGTTGTTTCGAATGTAAGGATTGTTTCAATGTAGAGTTTGTCGTCAAGAGCCAGCTAGCTTAGGAGAAATTTGCAATTGAAAAAAATGCACATCAACTCGAAATCGTAGTTGAAAATAGAAAATTCAAAAAAAGTCGCTGTAAACATCTGTTATTATCAGAATCGTATCTTCTTCACAGTTATTGGATAGATTACAAGTAAATTGAACATTCTGCATTAAAAGTTTGAAAAAATAGTGCACAGTATTATTTTAATAGCCATCGCCCACACTTACCCCGCGTCCACACTTACCCCGATGTACCTTACTGCAAAAAGCTGCATAACTTATATAAAGTCTACACTATCTCAAAATAAACGGGATATAAATTCATCAATTTTTAATTCTACTATCATATTGCTCATTTCCTTCTGCCTTTGATGTTGCTAGCTTGTGAGGGCTACCACTTTCTGTGAATTTCACCGACAAAAGTTTGGTGGATGTTCTACCAAATCAGCTCGCTTTTGGAGAGAAACATCATCCACATATTCCTGGAAAAATATGAAAGTTAGAACTTTACTTACATCAACTTTATGTACAACAAACTTGATAATGGATTATGTTTCCATCTAGAATCTTCCGGTAGCATTCCGAGCTACTCCAGCATCAACATTGATTTAGTGAAAATTTCAAAAATAAAATTGACAGTTGATATTGACATTTTAAATTTTCAGTAATCTCTTGAATAAACTGAGAAAGACACAAATGAACATTCAGAAGGAAGAAAATCAATATGACAGTGAAAGCTGAACTCTGTCAGTGCACGTTCTATGATGATGAAATATACGGAAAACGTACCAAAATAAACAGAATTATGAACCCTTTGGCAAATTAAAGTAGGTACCTTGAGAAAGAACAGCATTGACGATCCTACATATAATTAAGCTGTTCCAGATAAAGGTATCAAATTGCGACTCACACAAATATTAGGCAAAATTCACCTGTTTAACTAACCACCTTCAAACTTTCAGGGAGTAAAATAAAACATGTTATGAATATTTTCCCATGTTGGTTTTATTCAATTTCAATTCCATATCCAAATGCACGAACTTTCTTCTCTACACTATTCACAAGGTTCTGTAAAACATTTTGACCAACTTTTTTTTGCGTAGCAATCCATGTTTTCTTCATATCTTCCTCCGATTTCACTTCCTTTGGATGCTTCCGAAGTGTCTGCTTCATGATGGCTCAGTACTTTTCAATTAGCCGCAGTTCCGGTGCCGTTCGGGGGTTGAGATGCTTCGGCGCAAGATTGACCTCCTTAGCCTTGTACCACTCCGAAACATTTTTAGAATAATGGCACGAGGCTAAATCCGGCCAGAAAATCGTAGGACCATCGTGTGACCTCAAAAGAGGAAGTAGACGCTTTTGGAGACATTTTGTTAGGTATACTGTAGCGTTATAATTAAGTATTTGTAGTTATTTAATTTTGTGCGTGTAATGATTGGGTTAAACCGAGCCAACATTCGATGTTTATAATTAACAGTGTAACGTGTCAAACTAAAACACATGTGCACGTGAACAAAGAAAAAACAAAACAACATTGCACAGCAGAACAATTCATCGCTTCTGTTGGTGTCGCGTAAGCCGTTGCATCCCGTAGCCGTATCTATAAAGGACCGGGTCGGTCCGCATCAGCGGGAGGTGAGCGAAAACAATTCGGTTAAAAACAGATCGGATAAATATCCATTTATTTTAACACCCAGGCAACGGTTTGCTGAACATCCCGCTACAACATCCAGCCTCGACGATAAACACGTCAAGCCAAGCAGAGCCGAAAGTTGCAAACTGTGCTGGTAGAATCGGTTTATCATTGCAAACGGCCCCAACAGGGTGAATGATAAAATAGCGAAGGAAACTTTTGAGAAAAGGAGAAACAATGTTTGTTTTATACAGGGCCGTTGTTGGAGAGCCGAGTGCCGTTGTTCGGGAGCTAAAGGCACTGTTGGCTCCAGTTCAGTCGGTCGGGCCAAGCCAGAACAGAACCAGCCGGAAGCAGACAGTGGAGGTGCTCCGGGCAGTGGTGCGTGCCCGCGGAGCAGTGCAACCAGGTTGCCAGACATTCCCGTGATAAAAAGCTGTGATAAACCTGTGCCGTCCGAGCTGTGATTATGTTGTTATTGTTTGGATGTTATGGTAGGAAATGGGCCCGTGCGTGAGTAGAAATGAGGGGCCGTTCAAATATTACGTAACGCAATTTTCGGTCATTTTCAACCCCCCCAGCCCCCTACGTAACACATTCGTCTCAGATTTTCTATCTTAAATCCATAAAGCGTAACAAACTCTTACACCCATTCCCCCCCCCCCCCCCCCCCCCCCCCCCCCCCTAAACGCGTTACGTAATATTTGAATGGCCCCTGATGTTAAGCTAGCTTAACTTTTTTAAATGTAAAAGTAAAATGTAAATTGCTACAAGATTTGGGTATTGCGTGTTTGGGTTTTGGGTAAAAGTTAGCCGTGCAGCACACACTGAAAGTCAGTGATGCTCAACTTGTTTCAACACCTGCCCATTGACCGTTCCAGTTGTTACGAATGAGGTGCTCCGCTTTTCACACGAGCAAATTGTTTGCCAAATCATGTATTTTTTGGCAAACTTTGATATCTTCTGCTTTCTAACGTCCTCAGAGACATCGAACTTATGAAGAGCGGTGAAAAACTGGAGCCCTTGAAGCTGCCGGTTGTCTGCTTTTACGTACGTCTCATAATCCATAACGAGGCAATGTGTTCATCAACATCTGGGTGTCGAGCTTCGTGCACGTGTTTTACTTACCGTATTCTGCCGTTCATCGCGATTAGGCGCCTTTTGGACTTTGTACGTTTGAAGTCCTTCACGTTTTTTCGCGTCTTGCATGAAAGTTTTAGTTAGATTCAGTTTCTTCGCCACATCTCGAACTGAACTGTTGGGATTCCTCTTGAAAGCTTGAACTACCCGCTTGTGATCCTTAACATTATACGGAGGTCAGTTTTTTGCCACTTTTTTCTTCCCGATCGATGGTCAAACGTTCGTGGTACCGATTTAAAACACGAGACACCGTAGAATGTACCATTCCCAGCTTCTTGCTGATGGCATGATGAGAAAGATCCGGATTTCCGAGGTACGTGCGCAAAATATCTTTGCGCCGCTGCTGTTCTTCCCACTTTATCTTCTAGTGAAACTTACACAGCGTAAACAAATACACATTGAACTAATTCTACCCAAAATTTCAAGAGAAAATACTCAACGGGTAAAAAGTAACAGGCATTTAAAAGTGGTGCAATTTGATTTCGTACACCCTTTAGATAAGAGAGGGTTATTTATGTTTATAGGAAACCATACTTGGCAGAAAGGATTGACGAACAATCGATTTTTCGAAATTACTAAAATACACAGATGAAGATAGAAAGAGCTCATCAATCTGTTGTACCATTGTCATGTTTCTCTAATACTTTTCATCACCTTCGAAAATTTGATAATTTTCAGGTACGAAGATGTATCAAGCGGACAGAGAACATAAGATTTGAGAAAATCAGATTTTTTTTCGCACAAAACACAGAGTTATTTTCGGCAACCTTGGTAATATTTAAGCATGGTTGGCCGGGCTCCTCCCAAACAACAAAGAGTCGGGAGAAACACTGTTCGGCTCCACTCGTTATCCGAATTTTCACGAGCTGTGTGCGACTCGAACGGCAAGTGTGAGAGCTCTCGCATCTGAGGGGGAGAAAAAAAATCTAGTCAAGAGCGCCCTAGTGTTTCAGTCATACACCTCAGTGTAAATGGAAAAAAAATAGCATCAGACCACACAACGTACAAAAAATTACAACAATCGCTTCCCCGCTGTCAGCGTTGCCACATTGAAATCTTTACTCTTGTTGAAAAAAATTTCACCGACAAAAAATCTGCTCCGAAATGTGCACCAACAACAAAAAAGATCATCAGTGGAAAATATTACACTGAACCCAAATCCACTCTTAAAATACACATGATTTTTCACTTAAAAACAAGGATCCAGTGATTTTCTTCCATTCAAGTGCGACATATACATTTCACTTGGCAGTCACTTAAATTTCAAGTGAATTCATCCACATTCACTTCAGTCGTCACTTGAATTTGAAGTGAGAAAAAATATTCACTTCCCCATCACTTGAATTCCAAGTGAATGTCGGGTCGGTTGTGTTTATTTTCAGAGTTCAAAATGGAAAATTCTAAAGAGCAGCGTTTAAAGCTTATGCTGGATTTGGATTTTCCCAATTCTTTACTAGGCGATTTTGGCGATAGTTTGTGTTAAACGTGATGTGAGGATAAGTTATTTAAAGGTGTTATCATGTTTCAGCTTGTGGGTTGAACTGGACAGATTTTCTGGTTTGCAGCAGGGAGATTTAGAAGTCGCACTATCCGCAGTAATCGATCTGGCTTGGGATTACGATGGAATTTTCCAATCAATAAATTTATGGTGAAAGCGTAATGTAAGTATTTGAAATCGAAGTGGTGTTCTATAAATGTTCTTTTTTATCTAAAAAACGCGTGAGATAATTAACTAGAAACTTACTTAGAAACTCAGATAAATTTCATTCGAATTTCCTAGTTTAATTCACTTGACCGGTCACTTAAGTGAATTCATTTGACCCATCACTTAAAATTCAAATGAAATTACGTATGGCGAGAATTCACTACAGATGTCACTTATTTTTTAAGTGAAAATTATTTTGGGTGTAGTAAAACTTTTGGCTGTTTAAACCATTTCTGTTTTCTCAAATTTTCAATACTCAAAATTAATTAACTACCTAAAAGGTGTTTTAAAATCCGGAAGCTACTTTCAACTGGGTTATTATTTTCCGTACTCGTCTTATCCGTACTTGTCTTAAGCAACTGCTTAAAATCTGTGTTCTGTGCGGATAGAATCTGTACCAAAAAATAATGAAAAATCTATACTTTTTTAGATAAATCTGTACTTGTGGCTACCATGCCAACTGCTGTTCTTGTATTATTTTTCTTGCAAAAATAACTGTCAAAGGCAGAGTTGCTAATTTTTTTTTAAATAAGAGACTAGGGAAATAAAAATTAGGATATGTCAAAGTAACGAAAATTTTTCTCTAGGTGTTGACCTTTTTATGGTTGTCGATTTCGTTTTCAAAAATCAGGGAAATTCAATGGATTATCAGGCACATTGGCATCTCTTCTGTCAAAAATGGCGTTCGGAACAGAGGTGCCAGGTGTTTCGTTATAAAATCAGTACACCGCGAAGAAAAAAAAATCTGGATTTTCCAAGACACTAGTGGATTGGTGGAAATAAATTGCAGCTTTTCTTAAATTGCATAAATAAAGACGAATTAACGGTTCTGAAGGACGCCTTCACTCAGAGAAATCTTGGTCTTTGAACCAAAAAAAAATTATTTTGATTCAAAAAAATTTTTCTATTGGAACAAATTCTTTTTTAATTAATAAAATGTATTATGAGTTTGATTCCAAAGAAAAAATTTATTTAATAAGAATAAAGATTTATTCTTTGAATTAATAAAATATTTTGAATCAAAGAATTCGTTTTAATTGCAGAGGAGAGAAATTCTTTGAAATAAAGGAAAACAGATTAGAATCAAAGAATTTTTTATTTGTCCCAGAATCACAGTAATTTTTCTTTGTTTGGCCACTAAACAAAGTAAAATTCCTTTGTCCTGAAAAATTTTTTCGCCGCGTGTATATTTATGCAACAGAAGATATCGGCTTCTTGGCTGGTTTGGATGCTTTATATCGAAACACACCGATTAAATATCAACTAAACCGAAGGATACCTTCAGTTTAAGAATTTAAACTGTTTTATTACAAAAATTTTATTTATTTTTTGAAAATCAGGATAATTCAGGATATTTTAAAGCACAATTTTAAAAAATCAGGACAATTTGAGAGTTTGAAAAAAGACGGTCGCTCGAAAATCAAGAAAAATCTTGAAAAATTATGACACCTCTGGCTTCACTGGTTTCGAAAGTAGCGTCTTTTCTCGTAAACGTACCAAGAAAAAACTGTATTAGCTCTCAGATTTCTCATCAGCACAATGCTCTATAGATTTCCCGAAGAAGAGAATTCTCTTCATCAGAGGATGTGAATGCTCTCGCTCACTTTTATGTACATAAATGCCAATGTGCCTAATTTTTCAGAATTTGCCTGATTTTTCGAGGCTCAGCCTGAAAATCTGATAAGCCATTATGGATTTCCCTGATTTTCGAAAATAAGCCTGATTTTGCCTGATTTTTGCGAATGCAATTAAAAATGGATAGTAAGAAGCTGCACCATTGCTGAAGTCAAAATGTGGAGCGACGACCAAAAAAAAAATAAATAATTTGGCAACTTTGCTTATGTGTCGACAATCTCACTTTTGATTGCATTGCGATTTATCTCTCGCGCACAGCTTGGGGGGGAGCAGATAAGGCCGGAACAAATTTCAAATCCTTCTTTTGGCACTCAGAGTTGGAACATCGCGAGGGGGGGGGGGGGTGGGGGGGACAATAAAAAATAATGCGAAAAACAAATAAATTGGAATAAATTGCACAAAATCTTGCACGCAAAAAATTGCATGCTATATCATTGCACAAAACCTATAAAATAATGAAATTTATTATTGAAAAATTCAATAAAATCAAGAATACATATTTTGAATTTACTTCCATCTTCCAAAATTTATTTTTGGTCTTGTAATCTATCGGATACTTGAATTTTTTATCAAAATTTCCATGAAATACTAAAAACTTTATTTATTTCCCCTTCGGGTTTTTGGAAAATTTCGAAGGGGGGGGGAAGACAAAAGAAGAAATTGATATTTGTTCCAGCCTAATGACACTCTCTTTCACTAGACAAGCTGATCTGAGGAGTTTTGCCATCCATGGAAGACTGATGAAAATTATAATAACAATTTGCCCGAGTGTAGGTAATTAAATGGTCTGCATTCTCGATTGTCAATATGTTCTGTACCTATTAACACATTTACTACTCGAGAAACCCCCCATTGTACCCATGGACCCAGAGTAGCAAACTGGGGGGACGCGGTGGCTCGCCGTGCCTTGGAATACAATCCGTAAACCGGGATTTACCACCTGTGGTTACCAACTAATAAAAAAAAAACTCCTCGAGAAACCAATTTTTAAGATTTTTTTCTTCTAAGCTTCTAGAATTTTTCTGAAACTAAAAGTAGCATCCCTTAAATTGTACCAACATTTCCGACCGGCAGTGTTCCAACGCGGAGAACGCAACTCTAATCGGGTCGAGCTGCACTTTGTGTGCACCGTAAATTTAGCGCGAGGGAATCATTGAAATAATATTGAATTATAAATTGAGATCGCAGCGTTGCGTTACAGTTATTTCCCTCGATTAAACAGGGGCCATTGGGAAGCAAGTGGCTTCTGGAGGCCAATCGGGGAATGCACCGGACCCAAGTTCTCCCATGATGATTTCAAGGTAACGAGGGGAAGCAGACCGATTAAGTTAGCTTTAATGCATTGTGCAGCTCCCTCTTGGGGTGGTCCCACGCGAACTTAAGAAGACTGAAAAGAAGGGGGCTGAATGAGTGCCACGGAATTCATGCTTAGATTTGGACCAAGAAAGTTGCCCTAGTTGTATTTCTTTAACTTTCTTTTTGTTAGATTAATGATTGAAAATTTTTCATCGAACATGAAAACAATTGAACTGATAGTTTAAATCGTCGTTTAAACGTTTTCCCGATAATATTTCTAAATGTGTTTCCATTTTCTATTTTGAACGGCTTATTTGATACTTTGGTTTGTCTACAACATTAGGCAGTTAAAAACATGTTTTGATTGAGCTTATTAGTTTTTGAACGAAGAATGTTTACATGAGAAAAATAATCAAAACCAAAAGTTGTGGGAGAGAGCTACATTTTTGTGTCAAGCGATTTTTAAGAATATCAAGAGCAAATTGAGTGGAGGTTTCAAAACA